>NW_023416928.1:142055-171175 GCF_002922805.2 Oryzias melastigma | reverse complement strand
GCCCCATTACAGAGCCTTGTGGAATTCCAGCCAATGTTGTTTCACATTTTGATTTATTAATTTGAACATACCGTCTTCTATTATTAATGTAACTTTCTGACTATTTATACGATACCTCTTACACCATAATTACCACATTTTACTAACAAAATGTTACAGTTTACGGTATCAAATGCTTTTAGCAAATCAAGAAATAAACCGATCATGAAGTTCTTTTGGTCAATTACAGCCAGAGTCTCATCTGTTAAGTGAATGAGTGCAGTAGAAGTAGATGTATCAGATCAACACCCAGAATGTTATTCATAAAGTCATTTTCTTGTTGTATAACATATTAAATTTTTGTGTGAACCGTTTTTTCAATTATTTTTGAAAATTAATAAAGTACGGCTTATAATTAGTAAATACGTGTCCATCATTTTGTTTAAATATTGGAATTATTTTTCTTTTTTTTCAGTTCTAAAAGAACGGTTGAAAGTGTACCATATTTAAAGAAACATTTGTGTATAAATTATTCTAAATATGTATTTCTAACAGTTTTATTATAGTTATTACTTTAACAATAAATTAAAACAGTAGTTCTGTTATTTGATTGAATGAAATGATTGACTCCCTAATTTTGACTGAATTCTGAGTCTAATCGTCTAAACTTGTTTTTTTTTAATTATTCCGTTTCTATGTAGTAAATAAAAATATTCCTTACATCTATGCCGGTTGTTCTTACTTACTCTGATGACTAATACACCTTTTATGTTTGTACTTTAATCTCAAGATGCTCATAACTTTTACAACCTTTAAATATAAATATATTTGCCTTTTAAAACCACTATATCCTTTTGTTATACCTCAACTTTAAGCTTTAAATTTAAATATTGTAAATATGTAATTGATTTGTTTTAAATTAGCTTTATACTGTATTTTTATTCATTTGATGTGCTGCTGACCTCTTGTCCAGGTAACCCTTGAAAAATAGATGATCTCAATGGATTTCACCCTTAATAAAAATAAAAAATAAATAAAAAGCTGAAATACTTGAATTTATGATTTTAAATATTTTTTCAATTTTTTTTTGAGGGGAGGCAAGCTTTTTTTACTTGGGGGCAGATGCCCCCCCCTTTCCCCCAGTAGCTCCGCCCCTGCACCTAACAGTTTTAATTATTATTATAAAATCAGAACAATAAACATGTTTTAAAAAAATCTATTCTGCAACTCTCAACCTCTTAAAAAAACAAAAGAAAAACATGAATATCTATTTACACAGGAAATCGTTTCTCTTTAACTGCAATGGAAAAAACCAGCTGCAAGCATTCATCTACTGAAGGAAATACGTTTATTTCTAGAATGTTTCCGCTTTAGAAATGCAATGAAAATCCATCATGAGGCATAACATCAAGGTAAAGGGATGCAAATTTTGACAAGAACATTAATCAAACAGGTGCTTTAAGCCTGTGTCATCATTTATATGATATAACCAGATTTTCTCCAGCTGTGACACAGAAACAGAACATGGAGACTTTTCTAAAGCTCAGATAGGAAGCTGAAAGCAGATGTACATAAAACATGTGGAGTTGTAGTTGAAAAAAGCCTTTTCTGAACTATTTCTCCTCGCCGGAGAAAACGATTTTGCTCATAGCCTTGATGTATTGTATTCCGTCTGGTTGTGCGGCCTTCAGTTTGGTAAGAGGAGGCTCCACCACGCTGTTGGTGAAGTATCTGAACGCGGGGCTGGGCGACTGGATGGCTGTTAGAAATATCTGTGGGACAAAAGAAAAACACAGAAGTGCAAAATTAACACATACTTAGACTTACACTTGTATTGATTTTGAGCATTTAACTTAATCAGAACAGCAATATTTTGAGATTATCTTATGGAATCCTGCCTCCTGATATTTTAGGTAAGTAAAGGTTTGTTAACTTATAGATTAAAGTTAGACCCTTCTGAAGTTTTCATCTTATCTGGCAAAAATAGAAAATTCCAGCCAGCCCCTCTATAGGATTCAGGCAGGGGCAGACTCAGCAATTTGAGGGCCCTAGGCGAACCATAACAAGGGGTCCTCTGCACCGTTTGTGTTCAGTATTTTTCCTTATCGAGGATAAAACATCGAAATAATGTCCTCACTGATCCATTTTTAGAGAGCATCATTTTTATTTTTTATTTTTAGAATCCAAAAAAGCATTTAAAAACTGAAATCACTCTAAATGTTAAATAAATGTGCTTTATTTACAGTATTTTTAGTTGGAAATAAACATTACATTTATTGAAGGGCTTAATTTATTAATCACTTACTTCCTAGAAGGAAGAAATGCTGCAAAGTCTTGTGGGTATTGACTATAATAGAATTCTCGGAGTCTGTCGGAATGTTCCATTTCTGGTGATGGACGGGGGAGATCAGACACTTTCGCATAATCAGCCGAATGCTATTTCAGTCTTTTTTTTAAGAGAGTTTAAATATGAATAATAATGTGTGTAAAATGTATTTTAAACACTTATTAGGTGTTCAACTCAAGACCTCAGGCGATCGCCCATCTTTGCCTAATTGTAAGTCCTGGGTGCCAGTATCATATCGGGGAGGGTGTCATATCCTTTCAAGTCCCTAAAATATATCCATATATTTATATTTCCTTTTGATCAGTTTGAGATGTCATAAGTTTTATGTTGAACGCTCGTCCTGACATCTGTATTTACCGGGCTAGGGACAGGCACAGGCAGGACACTAGTTTGTGTCCTGTTGAGGCTGCGTAAATCTTTTTTTAAATTTTATTTTAATATTGGTAAATCTATTTGCTACAATTTGGGTCAGTTTACAAACATTTTTCTTAAATTATGACTTTAAAGTTGTAAATTTACGGAAAAAAAATTGTAACTTTTTATTTGCGACAATAAAGTCATATTTTTTCAAATTCAAAAGTAATAGGGTAAATTTCAGACTTTTATGAATTTAAAGTTTTAAATTTAGGACTTTAAATGTCATTGAATAATGTGCTTTAAAACATGAATTTACAAAAACAAATATATATATAAATTGACGCCAAAAACCACCAAAGTTGTACGTTTACCGGAGCCGGTAAACAGACAAATTTTAATAGAAAACATGGAGCATTTTGTGAAGCTTAATTTCTAGATAGGTTATATAAAAAATAAATAAATTCTGAAGCGTTTGATTGCTCAAAATCTAAATATTATTAGCAGAAGAACACTTTGAAAGGAATATGCCGATAACTGGGCCTCTTCAGACGGAAGAGATCCTGCAAGCCACGTATCAATGAAAATAACATTAATAAACTGTAAATCAAATACAATATTTTTTCTCATACATTTACAACTTTAACCTTGCAATATAACTTTTTTTTGTGGCCCAAATACTCCATATTTGCCCATTTTTATGTCTATCCTCACTTATTTATCTTTTACTATTATTTTTTGTGTATTTTTGTCGTTTTTTCTATATTTTTGAGTGCTTGTTTGTATATTTTTTTTCATTTCTTTGATTAATTGTGGATTTTTGTGGGCCGCCATGTTTGCGTAGACATCCCCCTCTCCATATATTCATCCTTGACTCCCACCAGGATCCGTATAAACTCAAACATCACCAGAGCAGTAAATTCGTTCACAGTTCACTTGATGTTGTGGTACAACGCATACCTTCACAATGTCTTCTGTGTCCTGTGCTGCGTTTTGGAAAACAGAGTTGCAGTGCTGCAGGTATTTCTCATACAGGCTGAATGTTTTGGCATCAACCTGTTGGACAGACAAGTCCTCAAGCTCCGCCTTCTGCAGGTTAACCAGGAAGTCTGTGTTGACTGGACCACACTCAATGAGACTCATACTACAAGGAGAGTGCGAGGTCGTTGGTTTGTGCTGTGTATTTCAGATTAAACGTCAAATAAATTCTGTAACTGAATGAAAATAAAAATACTCACTTGATGTTAAAGTGTTGAAGGAGGATCGCCAAACTCTCACATGCTCCCTCGATTGCAAATTTGCTCGCACAGTACAGTTCATTGAAAGGAAGACCTAAAAGAGCAATCACAAATTTAGAAAATCCTTACATAAAATAAAAAAAGTGGGTTTAATCTCACCATGGAGACCTCCGGTGCTTCCAGTGACCAAAATATGACCTTGCCCTTGGGCTTTCATTCCAGCCAGGAAGGCCTGAATGGTCTGGATGGTGCCCAGGAGGTTGACCTCAAGAATTTGCCTCATTGAGTCCAGAGACTGAACCTCCAGCGGCCCCATCAAACCCAAACCTGCGTTACACACTGAGAGAGGGAAAAGTTCTAAACGTCCATCTCAAATGAAGCAGTTTGAACTCATGAGGACATACCCAGAATGTCCACTCTTTTCTCCACCACCTTTTCTTTTGCGTCCAGGATGGACTGTTGATCTGTTACGTCCATTTGGAGTATTTCCAAAGTATCCCTGTGCAGCTCTTTCACGAACTCTAAGAGACGCTCCTTCTTCGCCAGGTTCCTCATTGTTGCATAGACTAAACAGACGGTAGAAATGTCTTTTTGTGCTGAAAATTGGACTTCAGTCAACTAACAAAAAATACAGTGACAGACAAATCTGTTACCTTTGAAGGTTTTGGCCGGATCGGAGGCCAACCGGACGGCCAGGCTGAGTCCAATCCCAGAGGAGCAGCCTGTGATCAGCACCACTTTCTTCTCCATGGAGATCTCTTTCTTCTTTCAGAAAGTGGGAGAAAAAAGCTCAAAGGGGTCCAGAAGACAAGAAGGGAAGCATGTGAAAAAAGCTTCTCAGGTCATCATAATACCACCAATCCCAAACATCGGCCTCTTATCGGCCACCTGGAGACCTTCAGGATTTGTTCTCATGTCTGTTGTTGGGTTTGTTTTGCATTTCTTCAAGACATTTTGGAAACAGTTCCTTGCTTGCTAGAGGCCTGATAACATTTCAGAAATAACTACATGTACACTATACAAACTGTAACTTCAGCTGTTCCAATTTACAACTCTCTGTGGAGTGTAGTTCGCATACTTTGACCACTAGGGGGCAGCAGAAGATCAGTGTCACTTCACTGTTGCAGCCCTGCCTTTGGAGGGCCTCATTGTCATTTAAAATAAGGAATAATACCTGAAGTTATGGAACCCTTCAGGTCTTTTTGGTGAGATCTGAAAGAGCAACTAAAATCAACTGCGACAGTCACAGAGAGGTGTTAAAAAAAACTTGTCTAGCAGTTAACCAAAAGTATAATAAAAAAAAAAAATCAGTTGTTAATTTAATTAATTATGAATATTTATATTAGGAGCAAACCACAAATACAGATTAGTTTGTAATAATCAATTACAGAAAAATAAATGTGGTATTTTAACAATAAAAGTTTTCTTTTTTTTACAGATAACATGCTCAAATAAGCTAACTTTTCTGCATTTAGGACATTCATACACTTTAAAATTTAAAAATTGTAGCTTAACATATTTTAGGAACTAGATATATAGCATTAACTGTAATGATGCTAGTGTGAATGCTGTAAGCTGAATTTGGCCGCTGAAGATGCTAGTGCTAATAGTTGAAGATGCTGAAATTGATAGCTAAAACGCTGAAGCTGATGGCCAGCTAACATATTAACTACATGCAAAAATAGCCTAAAAAGCTAAAAAATAAAAAATTAAGTTAGCCATGACAGCTAGCATGTAACGTAAAAATAGCTTAAACATTTTTTTAAAAAGCCTAAATTAGCCAAAATAGCTAGCGTGCAAGTATTAACCTTACTCCAAAACAGCCTAAAAAACGTACAAAAAAAGTTTAAGTTTGCCAAAACTGCTAGCATGTAGCAGAAATATTAGTTAAACTTAAAAACAATAGTAAAAACTTTAAAAGCCTTAATTAGCCAAAAAAAAGAAAAAGCTAGCATGTACTTAAAAATAGCTAAACTTCAAAATAGCTTCAAAAAATAACAAAAAGCCAAAATTAGCCAAAACAGCTAGCGTGTAAATATTATCCTTAGTCCAAAACATCCTGAAAAACTTAAAAAAAAAAAGTCAAAGTTAGCCAAAACTGCTAGCAAGTAGCAGAAATATTAGCTAAACTCCAAAACGGCCTAAAAAACGTTTTTAAAGCATAAATTAGCCAAAACAGCTAGCATGTAGCTGAAAAATAGCTAAACTTCTAAATGGCTTAAAAAAAAATAACCCCCCAAAAAGCCTAAATTAGCCAAAACACCTAGCGTGTAAATATTATTCTTAGTCCGAAACATCCTTAAAAAACTTTTTTTAAAAGTACGTTTTCCAAAACAGCTAGCATGTAGCTGAAATGTTAGCTAAACTACAAAACAGCCTAAAAAAATCTTAGTAAATGACAAAATTGTCCAAAAAGCTTGCAGAATGCCAATTTTTTAAACTTTAATATAGTAAATTTTTAACATAATTACAAATTATAAAAAGGCAGAAGTATTATTCTAGAATAAATCAACTTAAACCTGAAAAACTGTGATAGCAGCCTACACTGCCCCACCATCAGGGCAGTAACTGCACCATACACTCACCTGCACACACCTTCAGACATTTTTATTTGAATTATAAGACACACACAATTGTTTGGTTTAAAATATAAATTTATTAACACACATTTTAAGCTTTATTCTAATTTACTTTAGTTTAATGTTGTGTTTTTTGAGTTACCGGTGCCGTGGAGACCATTGCTGCTGCCATCTGGAGCCACCAAATCAAGAAACTAAAAAAAAAAGCCAGCAAGCCCGCAGTGGCCTTGTATGCAGCAGGAGCTAATTGGACTAAACCACTTCCCAGGGGAGGAGAAACCCTTTTTGTGTTAAATATTGATTTAGTTTACGTTCTACTGGATGTTTATTAGCTTTATTATTTTTCTGTTTGTTTACCATTGGTTCATTTTGTGTTTGATGAATTTTTGCTGCTTGTCTTAGTCTGTTTCAGTTCCAACTTGTGTGTGTGTGTCAGCCACTAGAAATGTTCGCTTGTGCTCCTAATTAGGGAGGTTTAAGTTTGGTGCTATGTCTGTTCAGGTGGTTGAGTTATATTGTGTTCATCGCTTTGGCTAGTTTCTTATGTTGACTCATTTTTGTTCACTTAAAGATCTAAAGAATATAAAGAATATAAATATTTTTGATACTTTTTTGCTGTTTTTGCCTTTTACTGCTCAGTCCGTCACAATAACTTTCAATGTTTTACTCCATAAATATATATACAAGTTAGAAAGATAACATCGGGCCATTAATAACAATAAAATAAAATTATCTGGAGAGTCGAATAGAATTACCCAGCAGGCCTTGACTTTGACAGATGTATTAGATCAAGAAAACTCAATAAATGCAGAATAAAACATCACACAAACTTCAAAAGTAGTTCTTTTTGAGAAAGAAAACTCATTTAATAGCTTAAAATGAAAATTAATATGTTTAAAATCCTCCAGGTGCTGTCAAAAATCATTTTGATTTATCGTTTTTTATTATATAAAATGCTTTTTATTACATAAAGTCTCTAACAAAAGTTTCTTTTTTCTTTTAGAACATCGTATATATTTATAGCCGACGGCCTATTGTTAAATGTTTCTGTTTTCTTCTGCTACTGGGACAAAACTGAGAAGAATTTCCTGCCATTTTGTGGCGTTCCTCTTCTTCAGATGGCATCGGCTTGGCTGCGGTCCCAGGGTCTGCAGATAACAACAAGCCTTGACCCTCGTAAAAATGTAAACTACATTCATTGTTGAAGGATGCGAACTGGCTGACCCTCATGGCAGCAAAGTCGGAGCTGAATGATGCATATTCAAATGCATATTATGTTTCCAGACTGGCGGAGTGAAGTCCGGTGTGTAATAGTGCGAATGCTAAGTCAGCATTCACATGATAGTGTTTCTCTTTCTTTTAGTTTATATCTTCTTCCGTAGATTTTTTGGACCCTAAAAACGTTTAGCACGTTAAGGACATTATCACTTGTATTTTTGTTTTTCGCAAATTTTACGTTTTTTACAATATTACGTAATTTATAATCATTTTTATCCGATGTTAAGTCTGTGGGAAATTTTTCAAATTGTTAAAAAATATTGCGTAATTTTGCAACTTATGCAATATTGTTATCTCAACGTTTCGCACGTTAAGGACATTATCGCTTGTATTTTTGTTTTTCGCAAATTTTACGTTTTTTACAATATTACGTAATTTATAATCATTTTTATCCGATGTTAAGTCTGTGGGAAATTTTTCAAATTGTTAAAAAATATTGCGTAATTTTGCAACTTATGCAATATTGTTATCTCAACGTTTCGCACGTTAAGGACATTATCGCTTGTATTTTTGTTTTTCGCAAATTTTACGTTTTTTACTATATTACGCAATTTATAATCGTTTTTATTCAATGTTAAGTCTATGGGAAATTTTTCAAATTGTTAAAAAATATTGTATACAACTTATGCAATATTGTTATCTCAACGTTTCGCACGTTAAGGACATTATCGCTTGTATTTTTGTTTTTCGCAAATTTTACGTTTTTTACTATATTACGCAATTTATAATCGTTTTTATTCAATGTAAGTCTGTGGGAAATTTTTCAAATTGTTAAAAAATATTGTATACAACTTATGCAATATTGTTATCTCAACGTTTAGCACGTTAAGTACATTCATGCTTGTACTTTTGGAATTCGTACTTTTTACGTTTTTTACTAGCCTCATTGAATTTTTTTTACATTTTTGCAAATAAGAACATTCAGCATGTTCAGGACATTCATGCTTTTACTTTTACTTACGTAATTATTGAAATTTTAAGAAATTATTGAAATTTTACGCAATTATTGAAGTTTTACGCAAATTTTGCGATTTTTTTTTCGCGCAAATCCTCAAATATTTGTGCACTTTTTGCAAATTATGCAAGTTTGGTATCAAAGCGTTCAGCATGTTAAGGACATTAATGTTACTGATGTTTTGAAGGCTAATTTTGACTTTAGCTAATATATTAGCACCATGCTAACGTCTTTGGCTAATTTACTAAGGTTTTTTGGGCTAATTCTGAGTTAAACTAGTATTTTAGTAACATGCTAGCTTTTAGGGCTATTATGACATCTACTCAGGTTTTTTGTGATCATTTTCAGTTATGTCAATGCTACGTGTTAGCTTTTTGGGCTAAATTGGCATCTTGGGAGGTTTTTTGGACTAATTCAGATTTAAGATAGCATTATTTCAATGTGGGTCACTTTTTTAGCAAATGTGACATCTGCTGAGGTTTTGAGCAACTTCTAAGTTCATACTTTTTTATAGATTTTTAGCATTTTTTTTATTTTTCAAGAAATTCTTCAACTTCTTTGTGCACTTTCTGCAACATTAAATCATCAACAACTTTACCATTAGGCAAATAGCTTTTTCATTTTCAGCAAATTCCTTCAGCAATTACAGTAAATTTCTTCATCAATCAGCATTCACACTACAGCATTATCACAGGTAACTTCTCTGGTTTTTCTGGGGAAGCTTTGCTCCACGTGTGACCTCTGGTCTCCTTGTGGCCCAGTTATATTAAACGTGTGCAGAGGTCTGGAAAAGAATTCAGAATGCCTCTTTGGTGAAGCTGGCCCACATGACAAGAATAAATGAGTCTTTGAAGAGCCAGAAAAACACAAATATCATGTGTGTGTACGGCTTGTACAGTCTGATGCATTTAATGGAGGCAGTGGTGTACAGATTATGTCATTCAACCTGTATTTTCAGCTTTTTTTTAAAAGGAAATGTGTCATTTATTTCTGATTTCATGTGCTCATCCAGGATGACTCAAGAAGAGATTTGTATTGAGGACACGACGCTGCAACAGTTGTACAGTCATAGCGTTGAATGAGAGCAGACAGGATGTACACAAACGAAACTTTGAAGATGTGCTGCGGCGAATGTGGTGAAACTGAGAAGTCACGCTACACAGTACCTGTTAAAGAACACGGATTAAAAGCTCTTTTTTTTAAATTCGAGTTGATCACCAGCTAAAAACAATAAACTCTCTTTGGCTTTTTACGTTTTTTTAACCATCTGACAATGAAAGAAAGGTTAAATTCCAAGCATTCTTGCGAGATCCTTCTTGTCATCCTGGTATGAGGAAAATTAGATTACTTTTCCACTGAAGGACAAGCTGGAAAATAATATTTTTTTTTCCTCCTGAAAAAGATACACCATGTGTGATCTTATCTGGAATGACACGCTGATGCTGGTCAATTCAAAATGTCAAATGACTGTAAAATGTTTCCCCGTGATAGTTCTGCAAACAGAGAAAGTTTCCGACCTTCCCTTCGACCGTGTGTGTTGCCGTTGTACATAACACTAAGAAAAAGGAAGTGGTAAAAATAGAAAGAATCTCTCCAGGTCTGGAAAACCCATCAGGATAAAGGGATGGATCCTAAGAATTCCCATTTCCGTGAATTTCAGTGATAACTTTATATGTTTCCTTTCAAAGCGCCAAANTAGTTCTGCAAACAGAGAAAGTTTCCGACCTTCCCTTCGACCGTGAGTGTTGCCGTTGTACATAACACTAAGAAAAAGGAAGTGGTAAAAATAGAAAGAATCTCTCCAGGTCTGGAAAACCCATCAGGATACAGGGATGGATCCTAAGAATTCCCATTTCCGTGAATTTCAGTGATAACTTTATATGTTTCCTTTCAAAGCGCCAAATGTGAGGGATGTTTGATGAATTATTCTAACTATACTATAATGATAGTTTATTAGTAAAGGGGTAGAAGGAGTCTTTGAGAAATGTCTCACAAGACGCTCCTGGTAAAATCATCATGGCTGAAACACGAGGGGGATGTGTTAAAGTGTGAATGGATTTGATCCAATACAGAGAACAAACATGCTAAGACTCACAACTACAGAAGTGAATTTTATTTTTTAAAAACTGAATCTAAGTTGATGCTTTTTGTGGAACAATAGGAAGCAGTTTGTGTTTTTCTATAAAGATTCTTCCAAAATCTTATTTTTTTCTGGTTTAAATATCTTATTACATCTGATATAAAACAAGACAAACTATATTTAAAAAAATAATGTTTCTGCAATTGGAGACTTTTCACTTCTTCAAATAGAACCATTGACTGTATAACTACTGGACACATCAACTCCTCCCTTTTGGTGTCCCAAGCCACCAATATACCTCCTCTGGCGTGTTCTCATTGGCTGGACACACCTGAACCAGGTAATTGTCATGAGTCCCTGCTAATGAAATACTATATGTCTATACACAGAACAGAAATACATCTAATAACCAGAATTACTGTTCAATTTTGCATTTAAAGGCCTCTTGCGGTGAAAATCGTGATTTTTCTTAAACTGCAATAAAACATTAGTATTTATGTCACAAATGAACCCCCGTATAATTATTTTGTCACCCGCGGCCCCGTGCACTCTCGTTCAAAGATAGCGCGGTCGCTCAGATTTTGGGCAGCCACCGATAAGTAGGTCATAGGTCGTGTGACGTCAGTACAGGAACATACAGCTAGATCCGCTAGTGTTGTGATGACTTTCTGGGCGTGGAATTACTTAACATAATAGAATTTGGACTGCCGTGGATTTGGGGATTCGAACGGGATAATGGTGAATAGGAGTGTGGTATTTGGGTGCAGTAATGTGCCGAAGAAGGGGGTCTCCCTTCATGAATTTACCGTTTCAATAAAGGAGAGGGGCGCTCCCCGGTCAGGGGGAGGCTTTGAGCCCTCCCCGGCCCTCCGGAGGAGGAACACAGGGGGTGAACGGGCACCTGGCGGGCGCGCGCCGGACGGCCAGGGTGAGGCCGCCGCGCTGAGGGGGGTTTGCGGTTCCGAGGCCCCAGGCCGGGCATGGGGGCATGGGGGGCGCCGTGGATTTGCCGGTCGTCGTTTACTCCCTCNGAGGCTTTGAGCCCTCCCCGGCCCTCCGGAGGAGGAACGCGGGGGGTTGTACGGGCACCTGGCGGGCGCGCGCCGGACGGCCAGGGTGAGGCCGCCACGCTGAGGGGGGTTTGCGGTTCCGAGGCCCCAGGCCGGGCATGGGGGGCAAAGTGGGTTCGCCGGACGGTCGTCCGGCGCCGGCAGCCGAGCCCTCACGAAGGGTTTTTACTCGGCCGTCTGGAAAGAGGACCCGCGTGGGAGTTGGTTGCGCGCGGGCGAGGGAGGCCGAGAGGGCGGCGGGGGAGCGAGCCCACCCGTCGCCGCAGCAGCAGCAGCAGCAGACCCGGGCGGAGGGGCTCCGTCCGCCTCGGCCCTGGAGGAGGACGACAAAGGACGCTCCACGGCAGCGGCGGCGCCTTTCCTTTTCCAGTAATGATCCTTCCGCAGGTTCACCTACGGAAACCTTATTACGACTCTTACTTACTCTAGATAGTCAAGTTTGATCGTCTTCTCCCTGCCATCGCTGTATGAGCTTTCACCATCGTCATCCGAAGCCCCTGTATCCTAAGATGAGGAAACCTCCGGTTCAAACTGGTAGGGCTGTACACCCTCCGAACCCTGTGTCGTTAAAATTCCCGTGTTTGATGAAGGCTCATCACCTTCATCCAAAGAAATATCCGCTAAATCGTGGTCTACGTCGCATCCCAAACCGTCCGCCATTGTTGTTTACACTCTGGGATCCCTGAAGTGACGTCACGGGCAGCCCCCGCCCATCACCACCTATCGCCCAAATTTAAAGCTGTGCACGACCATAAAATGATCAATAAAATCTCGCTGGATCATTTTAAGTGAATATTTTTTATCAGATTCATTTTCCAAGTTCCATTGACTTTCTAAATTAAAAAAAAAAAATTGCCACTGCACGAGGCCTTTAAGGAAAATAAGATTCTGATTTATATTTATGTTTTTGCTACAGACATTAAACATTTAAATACAATATTGTGTTTTTGGCATAAATAAAACAAACATGAAGAGAAAAAATATTTAAAAAAAATAAGAAATAGTTTTTAACTTTTGATAGAACTTTGCATTACTTCTTTTCAAAGTAAGGCATCCTACAACATAGGATCATGTCAATGCAGCTAACGCAGTAGAAAGTGTAAAGTCATCAATGAGATAAGATTAAAAATAAATACATAAATAAAAACTGTTAATTTGATTGTTTCTGGAGCATTCAGCTACAAATTTATAAATTTAAGCCACAAAAAATAAATCATATTTGTGCTGTTGTAGCCAGAATTTAAGAACCTGTGTTGCTTTCTAGGACAAAGTTTCTGCAGAGCAACATGAGTTCATCAGAAATTCACCTCTAACCCAGCCAGCAAGGCCAATTGGTGTCCATAGGGTTTAAAAGTGAGCAGAAAATGTGGACCTCAAGTATGTTTGTCCGCAGTTTCTGTGGTGGTCCCACCTGTGTTTGCCCACATTAGCTTAAGTGGACACTCGGTGGGTTAGCTTGCTATGCTAGCCAGTTGCCCAGTGGACAGCATCGCACGCTAGCGAGCTCTGCTGCAGCATGCTAGTGAGATCTCTTTTGAGATCTGCTGTTTTGAGCTAGTGAGTTCCTCTGTATCGAGCTAGCAAGCTCTGCTGTAGCATGCTAGCGAGCTCAGTTATATTGAGCTAGTGAGCTCCGCTGTCCACCAGGCAGCTGGCTATCATAGCACGCTAACCCACTGAGTGTCCACTTAAGCCAGTGTGGACAAACACAGGTGGGACCACCACGGAAACTGTGGACAAACCCATTATGGGCCTACATTTGTTTTTTCCACTTTTAAACCATTTGGGCCCACTTGACTTTGCTGGCTGGGTAGTTGTGCGGGACCGCTGATGCAAAGCAACTCTCCTTTCCCCTCCCTTTGCTGAGAATTCTCTGTTTACACTCGCTCCCACTTCCTTACAGTCCCTCACACCCCAACCTAATATAACCAGTGCAGCGAAAACAGCAAGCAATATCAGCAACTATCCAGCCGCACAGTTTAGATCCAGATTCCAGCTCAGGCGAGGAAAACGAAAGACGTTCATGGATCTATTTGTCTGCTAGTGGATTTATCAGAATGGATCGCAGCCGGAAGCTTTGGGCCAGTTTACTTAATTCCAAATATGCTCTTTCTTTAATGCCTTTTATTCATTTTCTTGCAATTTTTAGCTTATTTTTCCAAAGAACATATTAAAAACACCGATATATTGGAGTGTGTCTTTAATATTCTGGGTTGTTTTCGTCTTAAAAAAGTTAAAGTAAAACACGGAGTTACTACAGATCTATAGTTGGAGATATATTCTGCAGGCATGTATAGTGTAGCACCTGCCTTTGTAATTCAGTGACACATGTCAGCCAGACCACATCCAAACTTTCTTTTGCCATCAACTTTTTAGCAGAAAAAAAAACACGTTTTCTTGTACATACTCCCCCACAAACCCCATCTCGGTTTTCTTCTTTGTTGCATCACCTCCCAAAAAATGGATTCTGCTTGTTTGTGTTTCACCTTGAGTTTCGGCAGCCGTACTGTTAACCTGAGTTACATTAATCATGTTCAGCTATATAGAACAGAGCTGCACACAAAAAAGAACTGCAGTCATAAACTTACAGCACGTTTTCTGAATTCAGAAAGCTTTTCGGGAGGAGAATTTAGGCTTTTTGAAGGTATTTAGTCAAATGACAAAGCACTCCAACGTCTCAAAAGAACCATGACGGGGGAGCATTACCTATTTACTGGTTTAATTTTAGTATTATTTTCTCCTTGAATATTAAAGAAAAGTATTATTAAAATTTGGCTCTGTGTAGCAATTTGGAAAAACATCAATGTTTCCGTGTAGACACACCCTGTGATTGTTACACGTTTTGTAGTAACCTAAAAACCGACCCGCCCCACATCAGAGAGGAAAACAATCATGTGATGCTCACAAGAAAAAGTTTGGCGACCCGTGGTCCAGATCACCCAACGTCAACATACCTAATACAAGAGTTATTAAGAACTGGACATAACAAGTGTTGAGGTCCCCCATAGGAAATGCATTACCTCCGGCCCTCGCACAATCAGGTCAGAGCCTTCGCCTTTAATTCCTAATACGTCTACCGCCATATTGCAACCCTTCAACAGCGATCAGTCCGAGTCACGTTTTTAGAGGAACTACTGTCACCAATCACGCAGGAGTTTGTTCCGGCTTGTTTGAAGTCCACACCCAGAGCCGGCCTTGAGCTTAGGCGAGTTAGGCGGCTGCCAAGGGGGCGCCAAATTGCAAATATTTTTGTTTTTACAGTACACCACTCATATAGTGTAAAATGTAAAAATATATATATATATAATTAAATCATAAAATAAAATAATGTTTGACATAATAATTGTGCCTGGTGTTGCGCCCCTCCTTGCCTGACGCAGCTCCTGTTGAAGCTTGGTGGAGGAGGAGGAGGAGGAGGACGGGTAAGAGGGGCGTGCAGTGTACTTGCCGCTTCTTTAAAACTTTAAGGATGAAAAAGCAGCAAAACAAGCCCTCAGAAACAGCTTTAAGGTCAAAAAAGAAAGGAAGAGGAGGAAAAAAAACGGATTTAAACCAGAGGTTTGTCTGTTTTATTTACATTCATCAGTTTGGATTACCGCCCCCATATCAGTCAAAAAATAATATTGTATTTTAGTAATTATTATTTAATCCTTGACAATTAGAATAAAATAAATACTTATTTTAACATATTCTAGGCAGCTGCGGTACTCCTCTTTTGTTGGGCTGTGGTATTTGTGTGCGTGTGTGCAGGGCGCATAAATCACATTTCGCCTAGGGCGCCATACAGCCCAGGACCGGGGCTAACCACACCCCTCCCACTGGAGGAATAAGCCAATCAAACATTTGAGGCGGGGCCAGCAGGCACCATATGCTTTTACTGATTGGTCAGTTCATAACTTGAATAAATGGTGATAAAGAAAAAATATCTTTTGATAAAATTAGGATTAGAAAGAAGGTGCTAAGAAGGAGTTATTCTGACAAACAAAATGACTTAGAAGTAACTGTCTGTTTCTCAACTGAAGTATATAGGATTTTGGTCTTTTTGCAACCCGCGGGTACTTCCTGTTTGGACCACGAGAGGGGAGGGGTTGCTCAGTCCATTAATATTCATGTCAATGGTTGGACCACATGCTGTTATTGAGACCTAATTAGCCAGTTTACGCAAAATCACGCACAACAGAAAAAAAAATCTCAAAAAGAGAATGATTAGAATGTTTATTCTAGCAAATGTAATGACTGATAATCTCCCAATAGACGTCTAAGGGATTTCGGTTTCTTGGAACCGGTGAGTACTTCATTTTTGGAGGGAGAAGCCATTCAGTTCAGTTCTCGAACAGCCAAAGGTTACTTTGACCGTTAAAGAAATTTAGATTTTGTTCCAAATTTTTGCAAAGTAGATATTTTGTTTTTAAGATTGTTGCAACACAGTGAGATTTAAGACTGATGCTAGATTTACTATATATACCACCTCATTTCCTAATGCAATGTTTTTTGTTCTAAATGATTTTTATAAGAAGGTAAGGAGTTCTCAGGCTGCATTTTCTCTTGTGGCACATCTGCAATGTTGCACATTTGAATGTGCCCTGCCTTATTATATCAGTGCAAGCTTGAGGAATTTATTCCAGCAACCCATCAGCCCTATAATTACACTTAACACCCCATCTGGATGGTGGGTGCTGGAGTAGCACATTTCTGTGGCTGCTGTCCTCCTTAATGCTTTAATTAACATCATTATGAAACATGAAAAGTCCTAAGGGAGATTGCATACAGCAGGAGTCACTTATGCTTCTACATATAGTTGGTTGGGCTCATTTTAATTCTGTCTAATGTAATTCGGTTTTGTTAAGAAACGGATTAACAGTAAGAGTTAAATTGGATGACATTAGATGGTGTCAATGTTTAGGGTGATGTGTCGATAGTGGACACGTCGTAAGAAACGGTCTCAAACCTAAGGGAAGTCTGACAGGAGATGTGAGTGAATAGGCTAACAAGTCTGCAGGGACTCGTCAGTCAAATCCTCAGAAGAACTTCAGAGAGGAGTTAACTTTTCTGTTCAAACCAAGCAGCAAAGGAGCCAGGAAAACAGAAGACAGATGTTGGAAGACAAAAAACTGGATACAAATGTGGGTTTAAAAGGACGTTTAGCAATCGAGTATTAGTTTGGCCTTTTTTGTTTATTTATCTGTTACAGTATATACAGTATTTGTGTATTTTTTTCTGAAATATTAACTTTGTGCTTCAACTGAGTGTTGTCAAATACACATCTTAAACTATATGCCTTTAAGCTTAATTAACTTAGAGTTCAGAAACGTAAATACAAAAAAGATATTTTTACATGCAATATTTTATGAAAATGTACATACAGCAGATTCATAATGTTCTCATTTTCTTTTGTTATCTATACTATGTTGTGAAGATGTTTCTCTTTATTTTCATTTCTCTTTCCTTGCTGAATTGTTATCGGTATGTTGGAAAATTGAAATCACAAAAATCCCAATCACAAAATATCGAGACCTACTGTTTGTGTGATCGCAAAAACAAAAACACCTGTTTTAGAATATGTACAATTCCTTAGGTAAGTAAGTGCACCCAATATATTTTACAAGCATTTAAAAGTCCCCCTGCAGTCAAATTTTGATCTACTCTAACAGCGTTCCAACTTGACTTTAATCATGATAATGCCATTTTAGGGAAAATAAAAAAACTTGGTGTTGTTATATAAACCAGGAGTCTTCAACCTATTTCAGGCGTTGGACCGGTTTAAATTAGACAATATTTTCTAGGACCGGTATGAAGTAACTATTTTAGAGCTTCTGGTTTCTAAAAATATATTAAATGATACTACAGGAAATCATGTTTTTAATTAGCCTAAAAATGTCAGATTTTTTTTTTTTTAAAGAATGATGAAGATTCTATGAAACAAAGTTGTTGATTTGTAGAAATCGTTTCTGATAGGAAAAAAAATTCTATGACATGATTTTCTCAAAAAGATTGTCTGTTTAACACTCAATCCAGGCACAGACGAACATTTTCTGTGCTAAAGTTTCAGAACAGATGCTAATTCAGCCTTGCAATCAGAACATTCTCAAATGTTCCATTTACAAGTTTACACACTTTATTTGATTGAATCTTCATTCTCCAAAAAATGTTTGTGAATGGTTTAAACTTTGCAATGAAGATTTTCCCCTTTAACGTAAAAGTGGAAGCTAATAACCAGATGCTAGCTTCAGCTACTTCTGACTTTTAAGGTGGTCTGGATAAATAAAGCAAAATAAAAATGATGCAACTATATTAATATAAATGTAAACCCACTGTGCCTCCTACTTTACTATCTGTGTGTGTGTGAAACATTTGAGAGTTTGTTGCTGCGTATTAGCCACAACTACAGTATATGGTACATGAGAACAACTGTCTCAAAAATTCTGTATGTCGAGGAAAACTCTCTGTTTTGTCTGTAAACAGCAGTTTATTGTTCTTTGAAGTCGAAGGCTCTAATTTGATTTTATGTACCGACTCTTTTCTCCTCAAAGAAACTTTACAAATAAGTTTTATTGTTGGGTTTTTTGTTAGCATTGGGTTACTAGCTTAGCAATCCAGGAAGCCGCTTTAAGTCACATGACCAAGACGGATGTTGTGAACAGAATCCTGCAGTTTTCTAAAATAAAACTTCCTTCAGAATAAAAAAAGTAGCCAAACAGAAATAATTTAATTAACGCATGTGTTTCTTTTTTTCTGTGTGCGGCCCGGTATTAAGTGACCAATGGACCGGTACCGGTCTGCTGCCCGAGGGTTGGGGACCACTGATCTGGGACATAGTTTCTGCAAAGCTGCAGTTGTAGATCCATAGAGTAGATCAGAAATTTGCTTACTTATGCTTACTTCTCATTTGTGGGCCGGACCGCTGGTGTGGGGTAAGCCTGACCTAATTTCCCATTATCCATCCGTTTACACTCTCTCTTGCTGCTTAAAGCCACTTACAACTCCAGGCTGACTTTAGTGGTGCAGCAAAAATGGTACTCACAATTGTAATTTTAAGTTGAATTTTCTTTAAATATTTCCTCCATCAGAGACACTAAAAGATGATTTTCACTGCAGTGGGTCTTTAACTGATTTGAGTCTGTATAAAAAGTACAAAATCCAGATTTTTAGAAAGTGTTTGAAATTTGCTGGTACTTTAAATTCTTGTACACTCAGCAGAACCTCTGGAGCTTACTGGAACACGTGTCTGCAATGAAACCACAATTCTGTGGACCATATCTCGTTAATGTGCCTTCTATTATTCACAAATATTTAATAATTGCTTTATTACTTTGAGCATTTCCTCCAAAAAAAAAGGAAGAAAAGACAAGCTAACACTATGAAATAGTCACATTATTCATTTTCCCTTTAGAATCGTGTGCCAGTAATGATACTGAAGATAATAATTAATGTCCCCATTGTGTGAAATATGTGGCATAATTTATAGCAGCCCTGGGGGAAGCTCACAGCACAAAAGGCAGAGGAGGTAAACCAGAAGAGGGAGAGAAAGAGGCTTAGTCCATTACTGCGGTGTTAAAAGGCTTTATAAGTGTTAGATGCATTAAAAACGGCGCTGTGACAGTTTAATAAAGTTAAAAGGTTTCCGCAACGGAGCCCCAGCTCTCCACTTACGGCCGCCATGATCACACATCCGTCAGGGCTTCACAACACAGGAGGAAGAGGAGGAAGGAGTGATGCTAATTCACTCACAGCTAGAAAAAAAGAGGAGAAGAGCAGCTCTTAGAAAGTGTCATTGTTCTGGAAAGCTTTAGGCCTTCCCTCGTAGATGTTTAGATTTCTATTTTGCTCCTTATTTTGATATTAGATGCAGTCGTGTGGCGAAGAGGCTTTTCACTTTATTTAAAGTAAACATAATTAAAGAGTTCAGGGGAAATTGTTTCCCTATTGATGCTGTTAAATAATTTTAGTTTATCAAAGAAAATATTTTTGGCAGAATTTTTTGTGTTCTCAATAAAAGTTAAACTAGTTTACTGATCGTGTTTTTACTTAAAAATGTATTTTGGTGTAGAAAAGTCAATCATATTGGTAGTGCAGGGGTCTGCAACCACCAACACTTAAGGAGCCATTGGGTTGATTGTTTGCTGACCACAACCCAGCAGGAGCCACGAAGTCTTAGCTCACCCTTTGGACCAGGGGTCAGCAACCTTGGGCCCGCATGGGAGGTAAAGACAGGGGAACGCCGGGGTCTGACAACAACAAGCACTTGATCTGTCGTTAGTTTATCTTTTTCAGATTTGAAAAGAGTGTTCATCTCTTCTCACAATGATCTTTGATCAGAAGGAAATGGAAATGGCGTCAGAAGGAAATGGTCCATTCACGCAGCGCTGTGACTGTTTTAATCCACCACAATTCGAAAAAATAAATACTCCAAAATGGAAGCTTGATATTTTTTTTGATGTCCTCATCATGAAAAAAATACAACAAGAACATGTTAAAAACACAATGTTCTTCAGTGTGAGTCTTTAAGTTTGGGTTTAACTGTTGATCAGGTTGAGGCCAATATGAGCTGGCTCTATTTGTTTTCAGCCAAAACCAACTGACCTGAGCTTCTACTTGGAGATTGTTTATGCAGAATCATTTGTTTGAGAAGATTTGACTTTCATTTAGGTACCATATTACCCTTTAGAATGTGCCGCAGTGGGCCCTGCATCACTTTTTTGCAAGTCATGGGATTGAGCCTATGAGAATGCATTTGAATGTAGTTATTTGGCATGGACATTCACAACAATATTCCTGACTTCTAGAGGGAAATGTGTCAGGTGAGGTCTTAGTGGAGTTGCTAGTTTCCAGCTGAAGTCCCTGGACAGGTTGATTTCACTAAATATTAGTTTTTTTGTTGACTGTAATTCTATGGGCTGATTTTTACAAAAAACAATTTGCAACAAAGTTCTAAAGAAAAAAGAAAACACATTTCCAACGCTAATTATCATCCCTTACAACAGACTACTCAACATATTCTCACATTTGAGTTCATGAATGTGTGCAGATTTGTTGCATAAGGAAGGGCATCACATATTAGATTAAACTGTCAAATCCCATTAAGCCTCTGTGTGGACTTCCATAAACATAGAGCAGACAGACAAGTCAACATGGCCTCGATCCACGCGTTTCTTTTCTTTTTCAGCAAAGAGTAGCAGCTGGTGGCCGCTTTGAGGGCATGAGAAGATGTGATCTGTTCACTTCTGTTTAACCTCTGGCAGCAGCATTCTGAATGAGCTGCAACTTTCTAACAGTCTTTCTTAGAAAAGAACCAGAACTGTTGCAGTACATCAGGCTGCAGGAGCTGCAGGCATAAATCAACTTCTATAAATCTTGCCTGGAGTCTTGTTTTATGGTTAAGATGATTAAAAAGCTGATTCATTATCTTTTTAATTTAGGCTCTGATGCTCAGGTCTGCGGTAGGACATTGAGATTTTGAACATAAGTTTTTGTCTTTTTACCTCAAGGGCAAGCTCAGCAGTACCGCTTGCTATTTCCATGCACATTAAATTTATTCTTGTCATTTTTTATTAACGAAATTTCTACTACATCCTGGACTTTTGGTCCAGGGTGTAGTAGAAGGATGTATAACAGTATTGCCTACTTGGGTTTTGTCCTCTATGAATCTTTGTTTTTTGCGCTTTTAGTTTGACCCAGAAAGAGCAGGTTCATTTTATTTGGAAGTCCAAGAACTGAACCCTGTGGAACTCCACACCACTAGGTGATTCTCAGATTTATCACCACAAACGTGAAACAACTTGAAGACCCAGTCTGATATATTTTTTTTTTTTTTACATGTTCTTATGGCATTTTTATGATGATGTAGGACAGGGGTAGGGAACCCTGGTCCTCCAGAGCCACCTTCCTGCATGTTTTCCAATATACCTTGCTCTGGCAAGTTCTTATTGGCTGGACACACCTGAACCAAGTAATTGTTTGAGTCCCTCCTCATGTCAATGACCTGGTTCAGGTGTGTCCAGCCAACAAGAACTTGCCAGAGCAAGGTATATTGAAAAGCATGCAGCAAGGCGGCTCTCGAGGACCAGGGTTCCCTACCCCTGATGTTGGACATGTATTAAGATAATTAATCTTAATTAATCTTAAAATCGAATTTCTGAGCATTTGTTATTGTGAATCAGCAGCAGATGCAAAAATGACTCAATAACAATTAGTTTGCTAGTAGGCTGCTAGAAGTAAGATGATAGGAAAGTATGGTGCACTGGGATTCTGTCCTCTATTTTCATTTACTTCACCTCTCCCCTATTCTTTATTTTATTTCGTTTTCTGAGCTTCTCTTTGGTGCAGTGCGATTCATGTGTTGTTCTTCTTTCCCACTACCCTCTGGGGGATTGGGGGGAAGTTCAGATTCCAGGTGGATCGTCTATGCTCCTGTTCTTGGCTTTGGACTTCACCTCAACCTGTCCCCCAGTCCTATCTGGATTAACTCTATTCAAATACTGTAGGTAGTTGTAGAGTTAGATAATCTACTTCCTCTTTAATAGTCCTGGTAAATCACCTCTCTGTCCTGGGATAGGATCTCTCCTTCATGTGGATATCCCCGAGGTTTCTTCTTTTTTTCCTGAATCAGTTCTTCAAGGAGTTTTTCCTTAAAAGGAAGGAGGGTCTAAGGGCAGGGATTACCATTTTAACTTAGTCTGTTTAGTTTAGTTTATCAACGAGCTATTGTTTATTTTGTTTTTCCTCGTCTGAGCTGTTATCTGACTCAAAACTGTACGGCATTTCTGTTGCATGAGTAATGTTAGGTTGGGGATGTGAGGGGCTGTAAGCTAGCAGGACAGAGTGTAAACGGATGAATAATGGGAAGGAGGGAGGCGTACTTTACGCCAACAGTCCACAACTCAGAAGGCAATTTCTTATAAACTTCTTTTCAAAAGATGATTAGAGTGGGTTTTTACTACACTTTCTCGCTCCCTACTCATCATAAATGAGCGTATGGTTTAGCCACCCTCCACATCACTTTGGGTGTCCCCAACTTGTTCTTTTTTTGATGTGCTGGTTGTTCCCATTAAATCAAGGGTTCCCAACCCTCAGGACACGGTACCTGATGCGGTACCAGACGCAGAACTGTTATGGTACCTGTCGGTGTCTTGAGGGTTGGAGCCCCGTGATTAGTGTATGCATTTTTCCTTGTCTGTGGCCCGCAACCAAGCAACCCTAGACCAGTATGAGTTTGTGGCCTGGAGGTTGGGGTCCCCTGATTTAAAGATAACAGCCAGCACGTCAAAAAAATGACACAGAGGATGCCCACGTCCAAATATGATGAATTTTAACAGGGAATGTGTTAGTCTCTAGCATCTGCTTTTCCGATAAAAATGCTAAATGGCGTATACTTATATAGCGCTTTTCTACCTTCCTTGAAGGCCCAAAGCGCTTTACAGTCACAGACCCATTTCACATATTCACACACTGATGGCTCCGCTGCCGAACACTGGTGCCAACCTTCCACCAGAGGTAATTTAGGGTTCAGTGTCTTGCCCAAGGACACTTGGACACATGGGCAAGGTGGGAATCAAACCCGCAATCTTCCGATCAGAGGTTGACCTCCCTACTGTTGCACCCTACCACATGGGTGTCAAACTCCAGGCCTTGAGGGCTGGCCTCCTGCTGGTTTTCCAGAAATCCTTTCTTATCTGCTGTTGATTTCCTGGATCAGGTGTATTTGGCCACTAAGGAGCTTCACTGGCGGGTTTGTTGGGAAACATGTAGGACACACCGGCCCTTGAGGCCTGGATTCTGACACTCCTCTACCATTTAGTCCTGCCCAGTTGTCAAAACCCGTCAAGACAATTTTCCCCATATTTTGTATATTACCATACATGTCATGTAACCCTTAAACACATCTGAGAGCAGGCAGATTCTTGAAGACCTTGCTGAAATGACTAAAAGAGTGTTTGTATTTCTTGTAGTTGTCAGTTGAGTGATATTAAGAAATTCCAATCATAAGCAAATGTCTGTCAACGTCAAGTGTTAGCAGCCATGACCACAACATTAAGGAACTACATTTCTGGAATCTGCATCCTAATAGTAGACACTCCTACTTAGTATAGACTGAATCTTTCCTCCATTAATTCACATTGTTAAACCTCGCCAGTGCCTCCTACTTCAACCGTGACGGCACTAATAGAGCTGATTTAGTTTCTCTCAGGAAGCAGGGAGTTAAATCAATCAGACTTTTTTTCTGTTCCAGTGGAGGATAGTACCTGGGAGTGTCCTGATCAAGCATATTGGATTGACTTCAACTATGGGGTGATGTTGGCACAAAGCCGGTATGCAGCAGATTGAGATTTTGAGGAAAAAGAAAATGCATCATCTCAACAAAAATGTGCAGCTTACAAATGCTAAAACTTAAAAAAAAAAATGAACAAAGAAGTAAAATGCAATGGTTTCTGTTTTAGGAATAAATCCTGTCAGTTTGCACTACACTGCTAAAAACGTATACATTACCAATTCATTAAAACCAACAAAGACTCTGGCATTTACCATTCTAGCGAGTAGCCACTGGTTTCTTACCTCCTCCAAAAATATTGGAAGCTTGCATCTTGGTTTTGTCAAACTTTTATGTGGAAAGAGACATTTTGTTCAAAGGAAAAAAAAGCCTGCTTTGCAATCTAAAGAAATTTTCTGAAGCAGTATTGTGTTCGAATAACACAAATTCACACAAACAGATGAAAATAGTTTCTCTTGAAAGTAAAAAAAAAAAAACCCTGATGACTTGAAGCTGCCACAACAACAGAAAGATCCACTCTGACAGCGATTCTCCCATGTGAAGTTCTTCACTATGAGTCAGAATGCTTTTATTTGTCACTGGAGTTTATCCGTTTTCTCCTTTAAATGAAACCTATTTAACTTTACTAGATCATTTTTGTAGCATGACAATAAAAAACCTCTTCATTTTCTTCTTTTAAGCAAAAATACGATCGCTCCTCTAAAAAAGTAATTGTAAAAATTAAGAAAGTGTTTCAGTTGATACAACAATTGTATTTACTGATGGTTCTCACAGAAATCTTTTTCTCTGCTAAAATAACTCCATCGTTCCAGCCAGCAGAGCAGACTGAAGCTATAACAGAATGCCTACCTACATGTGAAAGGTTCCCATCAAGCGTATATACCTTATAGCCTATCTATCAGCAAAATACTTCTCAAACTAATATTTACTACCAAGTTTTTTTTCACTACATGGAGCAGTGTCTGTGTAAATGTTATTCCAAACAAGGTTTGGGAGACCTGAGCAGGCCACCTACAAGCCACCCATGGGCCGGCGCAAAGAGCTCCGTCTAGCATAGCGAGCGTGATTGTGTCAACCCTATGGGCCCTCCAACCTGTCCAGGGTGTATCCGGTCTTCAAGAGTAGCCGGGACAGTCTCTGGCAACCGCCGTATAAATTGCGCTGCTCAGTTGGTTTTGCGCTGCTCCTAACACAACAGGATAGTTGAAGGCTGACTCCACCCTCAGCCCAAATTTAAAAAATGCAACAAAAAAAAAGGGAGGGTGGGCCTAAGGAAGACGGGCTGAGCAAGGGAGGTGTGGTTTTGATATGTGATTGAAAGTGAGGTTAGCTTGAGTTAACTAAAGAATCATTTTATTATTGTCTCAAGTAAAATAACAAATTTTAAAAAATTATTTGGTTCAGGAGACCCAGGAAGGCCACCTCTCCATCCCACAGGAGCGCTCTGTCTGCCAGCCAGCTGTCCCAGGGCAGGTTTAGCGAGCAAACACCACCAATCTCTGCCACACGTTCCAATGCTCTCCCTCTTGGCGTCACGGGGTGAGCTTTCCTCTCGGTATTGAGCGTTCAAGAAAGGGCTTTTATACTGGAGCTGCAGAGCATGAT
The DNA here is from genome assembly GCF_002922805.2 of Oryzias melastigma. NCBI lineage: Eukaryota > Metazoa > Chordata > Actinopteri > Beloniformes > Adrianichthyidae > Oryzias > Oryzias melastigma. The sequence goes on along the minus strand of NW_023416928.1, from coordinate 145,425 downwards.
GTAAAACATCTACAATTATGTAAGACTTAACCAGTTGACCAATCAAAAATTAAACTGTAATACCTCGTTTCAACCTATAGAGGGCAGCACACAGACGGCTATAATTTCAGAAAGTAAACAAGTTTATTTTAATTGTCAAAAATGTAGCAAAGACCAACAAACACTTGTCATGTATTGATGTTTGGTTAAGTACAAAAAGTGTCACCAACTCGTCATTTTTTGACGTGCTGGCTGTTCTTATTAAATCAGGGGTCCTAACCTCCGGGCTGCAAACCGGTACCTGTCTAGTACCGGGTCATGGACTGCATCGGTATCCTAACCCTAACCTTAACCTGGTACCGGACATTTGGTACTGGACTAGGATCATTACTGGTTCCAGACGCGGATCAGGCTAGGGTTAGGGTGTCAGTACCGGATGCGTCCTGGGGTTACCCCTGCTCTACGTTAATAACTTCACTTTTTTTCTGCAATCCTTGTAGCACACTGCTTTCTCTGGATCAGAATTTGTTGGAATTACATTAACTGCGAAACATGACAACTCCTGTGTTTTAGGGGGTTAAGAGTGTCCACACCCCAACATAACATTTTTAAAAGAAAAAAAAAAATCAGAACAGCTCTTTAGTCAAACTGTCATTAAAGAAAGGAAGGTTTGAGATTTTTAAGTCATAACTTTCTGGATTTACCAGAAAACAATGCGGAAAAAATGGCCTTTCTTCCTCTACGTCAACATTTAAACTTGAAATACACATAGAATCAAAACAGAATGAAAACTATTCGTTTGATACTGTTCATATTTTAACTGTAATAGTGTCATAAAATCATGTCTTGTGATAACATTAGCAAAGAAGAGAGAGCGCTCTCTCATTATGTGACATCAAATTGTGTTCTCTGCTTCTCTCGCCCACACATCTGCTTCTTAATTCCCCTCATGCAGAGCTTGTCCTGAATTTTTAAGTGCTGCTATCCGTCTGAGAGTTTTAACTCTGTCCTGCTTTGATATTTCCCCATTTGAAAGAAATAATTGGTCAAGTTTTTGCACGGAGCTCCGTTTCTGATGGATCATTTTGTTAAGTCGTGGCCTCACAAGAAGAAACCCCTGAATGAAGTCGGATCGTACCAAAGGATTTCCTACAAGTGCCGTCGTCTTAGCGGCCGGCTGTTTTCAACACAAGTACTGAAGTGTGCTGGCTGCTGATGTGCCTCATTGGAGCCATCACTGCCACAGCTGAAAGAAGGGATGATGGATGGAGCTTCTTTACAGCTGGGACTTCAGTGGCTGTGTTAACTCTTTAGTCCTGCTATGGATCCGTACAGTTTAACCTCAACTATGCAGCTCCTCAGCCGTCTACACTGTGCTTCTGTTCAACCCTTTAGCCCCGTCCGATGGGGAGAAAATAGTGTCATTCCCATTTGTGGGTGCATTATCGTTGATTTGTAACTCATAGAATACATTTGTCCATAAATATAAAAATTATGAAATTCAGGAAAATACTAAATACAATTTACACATGCACAACTTAAAATTACAACAGCTTCAAAGTAACTACACAGACACAAATCTTTAAAAACTACACACAAATTGTCTTCCCTCCATGCTGGAGCTTTGGCACCGGTGTTTAAATTCTGTCAACCACTGTAACTCTTCAACTATTTACACAATTAGAAAGAGACAGCCCTAAGTCGCTATGTCTCCTCCTTAAAAAACAAATTTGAACATACATATAGGGCTGGGCGATATGGTAAAAAAGAAAATCACGATTTTTTCCATTTTATTTTCACAATTTCGATTTTATCACGATTTCTTTAAATTAAAAAAATCAAATGAACAAAAAAGGGATTATACTGATTTTTGTTGAAAAAGGTAAACATATTTTGAGTAAATATTTATATTTACTCAAATTTTGTAATAATAAACACACTAATTAGTAAAAACACACAATCACTCAACATTTAAACTAGGTAAAACAATAACTAAAGTCACAGTCAGTTTTTTCCAGTGCAGAATAATCCAATAATGTCAACATTGACTCATCCACAGGGAATACTATTTGACATCATAAAGCTTGAGTAATTAAACAATAATAATAGTAAACAAAAAATAAATATAAAATGTAAACTATATAAAACAATTGCAAATTTAGCAGAAACACTTTAAATAACAGTTGTACATTACAAATCTTTTACTTTTATAGTGCAACTTGTAAAGTGCGTTTCTAAATAATAAAGTCCTATTTATTGGTTAAACAATGAATTTCCTAAAAAAATAACAGTAAACAAGAGGTAGTGTAAAAATTACAACGCTTCAATACAACAAGTGTTTCTGATTTATATAACTATTGAACACAAACATTCTGAAAAGAAAATCCTGGTTTTCACAGGTTTCTGGCCAAGAAAATCAGTTTGTCCACTTTATCTGGTTTCAGGGCTGCTCTTTGGCAAGTAACAATGTTACCACCAGTGCTAAACACCCACTCAGACGGGGCTCTTGTGGCAGGTATACACAAGTATTTGAGTGCAAACTGGCTGACTCTTGGAAAGTTTACCTCGTGTACCTTCCACCATTCTAGAGGATTCACCTCACTGTCAATATTGGGGAGAGCCAAGTAGGAATGTAGCTGGAATGTTTACCCGTGTGTGTTTTATCTGTTTCATTCTAAAGAGACCTTGAGAGCCTTGAAAGGTGCTTTTAAATCCAATGTATTATTATTATTATGTGGCTCCTTTTCACTCTAGGGCATGGAGGCGGAAAGGTTCTGGATGCTCTGGTTGTGGGGACGGGGATTGAAGCTCAGTGACAGCTCTCTCTTCAATTTGTCTTCTGTTAGCAGCATCAATGTATTAGGTTTTGAACCTTGGATCCACAAGCTATGCCATGTCCAGCAGGGCATTAGTGGCAGGATCACTGTATTCCTCCATGAGGTAGCCATTCACAGTGGACTTTTTTTTGTTTTTTGTCAACTCTGAGTCGTTTTCTTCTGCCTTCAGCAGGTTGTTCTGAAGAAGGAGCAGTACAGGCTTTACATGCGACATACTTGCGTAGTCCTCCCTAGAGAGGGCATCAGAGAAGTCTCTTAGTGGCCCCAGGACCTTCTTTAAGGACTCCATCACATCCAGGTCTTGCCATGTCAGAGGATGGATCTTTGGCACTTTTTTGTTAAAAAGAAGGAAGAAGAAAAATCACTGATCATATCTACAAACTTTACATTTGACAGATGTTTTGTTTTCTTGTCGGCCTTGAGGACTTCAGACAGGGCCTTTTCCTGTTCAAGAATTCTCTCCATCATGGCCAGTTTAGAGCCCCATCGAGTTGGTGACTCTGTGATCAGCTTAAGCTGAGGGAGATTGTGGTGTGCTTGTGCTGTCAGGAGGT
>NW_023416928.1:139583-141669 GCF_002922805.2 Oryzias melastigma | reverse complement strand
TTCTTAAAAAGAAGGAAGAAGAAAAATCACTGATCATATCTACAAACTTTACATTTGACAGATGTTTTGTTTTCTTGGCAGCCTGTAGGACTTCAGACAGGGCCTTTTCCTGTTCAAGAATTCTCTCCATCATGGCCAGTTTAGAGCCCCATCAAGTTGGTGACTCTGTGATCAGCTTAAGCTGAGGGAGATTGTGGTGTGCTTGTGCTGTCAGGAGGTCTCTCTTTTTTTCCAACTACATGAAAAAGTGCTCACCACCTTCTTGCACACTGAGGTCACTCATTAAATTTGTGGATCTTTGGCACTTTTTTCTTAAAAAGAAGGAAGAATAAAAATCACTGATCATATCTAGGAACTTTACATTTGACTGATTATCAACAAAAACAATATGACACATAAAAATAACTTAACAATTCTAGAAGCTAAAGGATATATTACACAACAAATCATTATTACACTCACCAATTGCAAGATGCAATCTGTGTCTGAATCATAAACAACCTTGTCCACCCGTTTAAATCCAACACTCTGTCGTCATGCATGTCATATATTTTTTTTGTTCAAGTCCCATGACTCGAGAGCTTCCCATAGCCCTGCAGCGATTAGCTCTCCAGTGTGGTCAGGAAAATGTGTGGTCTGCAGAGTGGCACTGCGTAGCTCCCATTTGTTTACATAGTGAACTGTAAGGCTCAGATATGGTTCTGATGTTCTGCTGGACCACAGATCGCTTGTTATTGCGTAAAACTGTACATTTTGTATTTCCTGTGCAACTTTGCTGTGGCCGTTTGTGTACAACTGTGGGATGGCGGTGTTAAAAAAAAAACTTGCAGCTGGGCAACTCGTAGCGCGGATCTAAGACTTTAAGCATCTTCTGAAAGCCCGCCCCTTTAACTGTTTTGTAGCGGGCACATATCTTTAGCCATGTGGAAAGCCACCGCATCAGTTATGATGGTCCAGCGTTGGCTGCCTTTGTCGTAGGGTGTCAGTTTAGCGAACGCACTTGGTAGCGTTTGTTGTTTTGAATCTGGCGCTGTCGCTGCGGGTGCCTTAGCTTTAACAGCCTGAGCTGCTTGACTTTCGCTGTACTGGCTTTTATGCTTTCTTTTCAAATGATTGAACAAGTTGGCAGTGTTACCGTCAGTTGCCTTCACTGTCTCCTTGCACACTTTGGATATTGTGGTATTTTGGTCACTGTCGTCTTCCTGAACCAGAATTTCCACTGCAGCCACCATGCCTCGCACTTGTAAAGAAAACAGGAGGAGGAGGAGGACCACGTGCATCTCGGAGTTAAAGTCACAGACAGTCAACAAGCTTTTGCCTTCCCGCTGGTGCAGATTTTCATAGAAGATTGTGATAAAACCATCTCTCAAAAAGACCGTTTTATATCGCCATATCTCCAACCCCTACCTACATATGGACCAATAGGTGCAGTATATTTCTTCCTGGTATTACAAATTTAAATAAAGAAACGGGAGGCCAAGTCGAGTGCTTTATTTCACCACTTTAGCATACACTCTCAACATGTGACTTTTTTTTTTCTTTCTTCGTAGCTAGAACGTTCCACAGCAACACATTGTCACTTTTTTGTCCCCAATTTATAACTGTCAGGGCTCAACCAGCAGTGACTTCCTCTGACCACCAGAGGGAGCCCTCACCAGAGTACTGACTACATCAGTTCCCTTCCTCACTCAATGTCCGATAATGCATCGGCCTGCCACTCCTGCCTTCACCAGCTGTTTCCCATTCAAGTTAATCACCCAACTGTATTTAACCCTGTTCATCACTCTGCTCCAAGCAAAGTCTTGAATTGTTTCCCTGGTACATTCAGTCTGAGCATTTATTCTCTGTTGCCTCTCTTTGTTTGACCCTTGCCTGTTTAATGACTACACCATACATTGTGTTTACCTGGTCCTCATCATCATTAAAACCTTGTTGCATATGGATCCAAACGTCTCAGCCTCTTCGTCACAATAACAATAAGGGTTATCCAGAGAGGTAGGGCACCTATTTGGACTCGGCCCATGTATTATTTAGGTGTCACAAGTGACTTTGCTTGAAGAAATGCAAAAAAAGTTTTTTTTTTTTT
>NW_023416928.1:126350-139560 GCF_002922805.2 Oryzias melastigma | reverse complement strand
CAACTCTTGGTTTATAAAGTCAAAAGCAGGTTAGGACAATTTAAAACAATGACACAAATGATTCATTTTCTAGAATGATCCGGGATCTAGACAAGCTTAATTTTATTTCTCTGAATAAAAGATAGCTAGAATATTCACTTACCTCACTTACAGACACGCATGGTGTGTTTAGTCATTGACATTTGTCAGAATATAGCTGTTTTTTTTGTTTTTTTTCATAACAGAAACACCACAATAAATATTAGTAAAAAAAATACTCTGGCTCTACTAGTTATTCTAGTTTATGCATTGGTTAAGAAGGTTGAGTGAATTTAGATTGTATTTTGAGCATTTTCAGATTAAATCTTTATCAAATCTCTGTTGTTTACTCTAACTTTCCTTCTTTACTGCAAGTTTCTCTGCTGTTCTCTGTTAACTTTAAACAAAGTCTAATCACAAAATGGATGTGGGCTTAGCATTTCCCTTAAGATTCCAGTGATTTCTCCAGCTCATCAATTTCAAGTTGCCATTCCTTTCCCAATTTGCTCAAGTCTCTGGATCAGTGATAATTGTAGTTCACTTGCTTTGGCTGTGAGTGTTGGCTGTGTACAGTATTGATTAGGTCAATGGATAGGACTTCAAATGAGCCGTTTGTGCTGTAAAGGGACTTTACTCTTAACATTTATGTTATTTTTGTTATGCTCTTATCTTTATCCTTTTTTCCAATTTCGTTAACTGAGAGAAGAAGAGGATGACAAAAAAGAAGAAAAGCCAAACATAAATCAAAAATTGATCAAAGTGGGTTAACGAAGTTTTGAGTCAACTTGGGTAAAAATTTAGACAACATAAATATAAAATTAAATACCTGTGCATTTAAAAGTACATCATGACACCTTCAGTTAAGTCCATCAAAAACAGGAGTAATATATTTGTTTAACCTATTATTTAAAAAAAAATTAAATGTTTGGGGAATCTTCTCAATTAGTCTTTTTATATATTGTTTGGAGAAAAAATGTGCTATACATAACTGCAAGTACTGTAGTACTTTTTCATGTGTAAATATGATACTTTTTATAACAGGAGAACTTCTTGGGAAGCCTCTGAGGTGCTATTTGAACAGATATTCTTTAGAGTAAACCAGCTCCATTAAACTTGTTTTATTTTATGCTTTGAAATTCTCGTCATTGTTGAAGCAATGTCACGCTCTACACACACACACCCACACACACTAATGTCACAGTTCCTGCCTGGTTTCCTTCATATTCTCTCGAGTCATTCTCTAATCCAATCAGGCTCATCAGATACACCAGTGACTCTCAGGTCCATCTCAACCTATTTCTAGTGGTTACTTACTACTTTGTCCAGCAGTCCTTCCAAGCCCACATCAAATCCATGTTGCTGAACCTCTGTCTATTCCCCGGCCATGCTCCAGTCAAAGCCTTCATTCCCCTAGACCAGGGATGTCAGATTCCAGGCCTTGAAATCCTGCCTTATCTGCTGCTGATTACCTTGATCAGGTGTGTTTAGCCAATAAGGAGCTTCAGTGGCAGGTAAGATGGAAAACCTGTAGGACTCCAGCCCTGGAGGCCTGGATTCTGACACGTGCCCTATTTTCATCAGACTGGGCCTTTGATTTTTTTTTCAATTAAGATGATGACTACTTAATGGAGATTATCTTTATTTTAAGAACTACGATGAATAAAACACATTCAATCAGAGACACTAGAGTCCTGAGATTTGGGTCACTCCACAGGCCTTTTTAACAAGTACAGGAAGACAGTGACGGTTTGAAAGGCAGATGTTACTGACGTAGCAGCAGGTCAATCCTCGTATTTATGTTGTGAGGCATGAACAGGTTTTGATTTGAGGAAGAAGAAAGGAAAACAAAGTGAGCTCCAGTGTTGATGTCCTGTCAGTCGGCACTCGCCTTGTATCTCTCTATAAAACCTGTCTTCCTAAATAAAAGCAGATGTTAGGAAACACAATGGCTTTAAATTTAGAGGGAAGAAAATCTCAGAGGATCAGACAGTTATTGGCTTTTTTATTTCAAGGCTTCCAGTGGGAGAACAAATATATTTTGACATGGCCATTTAACTGTTCTCTCTTCCGACATTGCCTGTGCTTTTTTAACAGCAACATTTAAAACCCTAAAAATTTGATTTCTCACTATGGTGAAGGGATAAAAACTTGTAGGTTGGTTCAATTCCACTCCTAGTGTGCTGTTTGTGCAGTTCATTAGCTCACTTATGTGTCCTGGTAAATAAAGTATACAAAAATTATAAATATTGTTTATGCTACGGTCACAAATATAACCAGCGTCGGCAGAATCTTCATGATTCCATGCCGCCGACCAATTTATTTTAAAAACTGTTGGTGTGGTCATGTTACGGGTCCCGAGTGCGGCAACCACAATAACAAAAAGAATGTTGTGTCTGAAAAAAAGAAAAGGAGTCTCAGAGCAGGAAAGACACGAGCACTCTCTTCATTCTCCAAAGCACTTCTGTGTAATCATCTAAACAAAATCTAAATTTTCATTCAGTGCATTCACTTCTCCAATATACAATTTGACCATAAAAGTCTAAACAAATATCTGATAGTGTGTCAAATAAATAATTATCCAGATTCTCTGTTTCATTTTCCTTTCTAATGTATCACATTTTAATTTCAAAAGAAACATTCAATATTTACATATGTTTAATTCACCTTGGCTTTTATAACTGTAATGTAAACAAAATAAATAATGCTTTTCACTAATATTTAGCCTTCTTAGCTTATAAATGCTGGACATTGCACATTTAGAAATCAACTTTCAAATTAAGAAGTAAAATAAGATTTATTTTATTATTCAATATCTCTTTTAAAAACTGCTACAAGAACTATTTATTTTAGTTATGCTTTTAAACATGTTTAAAGTTAGGTCAGGAATTCCACAAAAATCCTTAAAATCCATGCAGATCCATAATGCAACCATTCTACACGGCCGCCATAACAACACTGGTTCATTTTCACATGAATGCCCAAATCCCGTTGTACACTAATGAAATCTCGCGAGATCACGGCAACTTCCTGTTCGGCTTTTCCCGCCAGTTCTCGCCGAAAAAGGGTTGAAGATCCTCGATTTAAATTAAAAATATGAAACAAAAAGCTCATGGCTTTCACTCGTTACTGTTTTAAACCGGGTACTAACCTGGAAAAAGAAAAGGAATCTCAGAGCAGGAACGACACGAACACTCTCTTCATTCTCCAAAGCACTTCTGACGGAAACAGGAAGTTGCCCCGTCTTCAGCCACCTGGAGGCGCTGCAAGAGTGTCGAAGGTTCCGCTTTCCAGACTCATAACCTAATTCTTTTTTTCCTCTTTTTTTCCACAGGCTACATTTAATCAATGTATAAAAAAATAAATAAATTATATTTTAATGACTGAAAATGAATGACTTTCAAAATAAAATACCAAATGTGGATGCACATTTTTGGGTGCACCACAGTCACAAATGTAGATGGCTCGCTTATATATATATCCATCCCGGCGGCTCACAATCCAGATACGTTTGCATATGAGAGCTGTCGCCAGCTATCGCCTGATTTTGTCACCAGACTGCGACCTCAAAATGTGTCAGAGCAGCCACAGACCAATGTCAACTTTTAGAGAAAAATTTTCCAGTTGCCCTAAAATTTTAAATATTTAGAGCAATTACCAGACAATGGAATAAATAAAAAATAACTGACATATCCTCCACCTGGAACTCCATGGATCTCAACTGGTGGAGCACAAGTGATCTTCAGAATGGTGAAGAAACAGCACAGACGGCCTATTCAATGAGCTGGGACAACAGCAAGAAGCAGGCTCATGCACTCATAGGGTCCTTGGGGTGTTTGAGCACCTGTCCTTTTTGAATCGTATTAAAAAGAGCCCAAGTGCCCTGTTCGTTCCTACTTCGAGTCCACTCGGACTCAGAGAGAGAATGAGAGGGACAGCAAGAGAAACGTCTGCTGCTCCTCTGAGAACTGAAGAGTCGTGACAGTGAAGCAGCTTAAACCTGTGAGTTCTGGTCTATCTAATCACCGTCCACTCATTCAACAAGCTTATATGTAGTTCATATTTCAGAAATATTAGTCAAGGAGTCCGTTTCTACTTTAGCCAGACGACTGAGTGCGGCCCAACATTTCAGCATGCAGATCGTGCAGGCAGAAGAAGTTAGGGTGATTTTCAACACAAAAGAACCGTATTTATCATGAGTTCATAAATTCCTCACTGTCAAAACCAGGAAAATGTGTTTAAACCCAAAATGCAGGAAACTGGGCTTATAACATAAACATTACATAAATAAACAAAAAAGGACAAAAACCCATGGAGAAATAAAAAGTGGTAAAGCAGATCATCTCACAATATCAAACTGAAAACCAGACACATTTACTGAGGACAATGAACAGAAATGAAAACAGTCGTCGATGATTAACATTAACCTGAAGTGACTGACTAAAACTCCACTAAACACCAAACTAAACCACAAAATCCTCACAACAACAGTGTGATAATGACATTAAATATTAATAGTTTCAGCATTCTGGGAATGAAAGTTGTTGGATATGCTTTTAAAATATTACAATTCATATTAAACTTGATTCGTGATTATTCTGCTTCATCACAATGCTAAAACAGAGAGTCTCCATTGTTTTAATGCTTTGGATGTTTTTCCAAGTCAATGACACAGTGAACTTATGTCAACAATAATTTGTTTACATAAAAAACTCCACTTGTATCACTTTTATCAACACAGGTCATATAGCTGAGTAGATATCTATGTCCTTTTTTTCCCCCTTAATTTCCATATCGTTTAATGGACAAAAACAAAACAAAAAAAAAAAACTGACACAAAAAACAATTTGCATCCCCAAAACACCAAATCCACTATGAAGCATGGGGGTGGAATCATCATGCTTTGGAGCTGCTTTCCTACAAAGTATCCCGAACCACTGATCTGTATTAAAGAAAGAATGAATGGGCCATCCTTGTATGTGGAGATTTTGGGCAAAAACCTTCCATCAATGAGAGCATTGAAGATGAAACCTGGCAGGGTAATGATCCTAAACACATCACCATGACAACACCATAGAGAATCTTTGGAGGGAGTTGCAAACCCATGTTGCCCACAGTACCACGGCTCTTGAGAAGATCTGCACAGGGGAATGGACCGAAATAGCATCTACAATGTGTATTAACCTGTGTGTGGTGAAGACCTAAAGGAAAGGTTTGACTCAGTTATTACCAACCATGATTACATTAGGAAATGTAGATGTGAACTTTAGTTATTGACCAAAAATACTTATTTTCTGCACCATTGCAAAAATAGATTTTATAGTTATGATTTCCTGAGTGTTTTACAGTATTTTACTGTCTGTGTCTCACTGTTGGAAATATCCTGTCAAAAAACGTTTTAGCCATATTTCATTTTTGTTTCCTAACCTAGACTGAAAGTTTATACTTTCAACATCTTAGAGTATTACAAGAAAACAAGTATTTAATAATGTTATCACATTATTTCATGTAGTGGACTGAACTGAAGACATTAAACATGCATGACACATCTCCACCGCCCCGTTCACAGTGACATGCTTTGCATTGAGGTGCACTCGTCTCCAGCTTCTGCAGACAGCCTGCCTCTGAACTGAGCGATGTGGTGGGAGTCCCGCTACAGGCTCTGAGACTGATAACAGCCAATAAAACACTTTCAGCTGTTCTGTGACTATAAACCTGCAAAGAGAGAATAATGATTCTGATTTCAGATTCCAGCTGCATCTGTTAGAGCAGTGGAGCGAGGCAATGCCGGACAGTCGTCTACTTACGAGAAAGACTTAAGGCCTTCTTCTAAAATATGAAGGACTTGTGGGGATTTGTGGGTCGTGTAGTGCCACTTTTACTGAGGAAAAATACTGTAATAGAGTGATTTTGTTATTGTTTTGGTAATTTTGTCTTTCAAAGTCTACCAGTATAAGGATCTTTTAATGTCTGTTAGACTTTTAGTGAAGACAAGTGTGAGGGACACACGCTCTCAGGGGAACCACGGACCACTTTATTTAATATTATTTAATGTTTTGACTTTGAAGTCCCCTTACGGTATTTTTTTATTTAAAAAAATTTTCCCAATAGTGTTTTGATTATTATTATGACGTTTTTAACCAAAATCCTATAAACTAAATGTCTTCAAAAGACATTTTTCATGTTGATCTGAAGCTTCTATTTCCAAAATATCCTCTGAGGGGGCGTGGCTTTTGGAGATGAGCTGAGTTGTTCCGCCCCAATACATTCAATCATTGGTTTCTCAGAGTTCTTGATAAAATAATCAAAGCTAACATCAAAATGCTCTTTCATTGATTTACAATCCTTTCCAACTGCGGTCAAATGAGCCGCCGTTCACATTTCCGTGGTCACATCAAGAAGCTCCGTGGAGTCTGGTGGAGATTTTCCAGCGTTCTCAGTCCTGCTACCGTAAGTATTGGATGAAACTCACACCAAAAATCCAGTGATGCTGATTTGACCACAGAAATGTGAACGGCGGCTCATTTGACTGCAGTCAATGTGAAGATACCATCTTCTCTTCTCCAGAACCTGAACTAGACACTAGGAACAGATGAGGGTTTAGTGCATGTGCAGCAGAGCTGTTGATGGAAAGAAGATCATTCATTCAAACAGAGTCTGTCCAAGACAGTTTGATTGACAGATTTAAAAGGAGAAATACTCGGAAATGAAAAAACTAAATGATTTCTTATTATATTTGTTCTCTTTTATAAGAAAAAGGCCAAACATTCATGTTAAAAACTGTAAAAACAGGGTTTTCATTGGAGGGGGGCTTTAAACAATAACTCAGGTTTGCAGACTTGGGTTGTTTCTGCTTAGTGTTTTTCTAACTCTTCTCTATTTTTTAGAGAAGTCTTCCAATTTGCTTGTACCAAATCAAGGGACGAGAATAGAGGTTTGTACTCAGGGGTGAAATACTTTATTAACTTATTTAATTAACATTGTTTATTTGTTATTTAATATTCCATTGCTATGTTTTGTATGCATTCAGGTTTATTTATAATTAGAAGTAATAACTAAATTATGTACGAGTCCATGTGGATGTATGGGTGTCAGGACAGCCCACCTATAGCTAAAGATTGGATCCCGACACTGTCGGTTCATCTGTTCCTCTCTAGTAGAGTACACCGACCTAAAGCTACTGCCAAGCACGTTTGACCTTCGACTTGTTACCTCTTGCATACTACCATCTCTAACATCTACTGTTCTCTCATCGAGGACCACCAGAATTTTCTCTTGTATGTTGACTTACAGTCGTCCTCAGAACCAAAATCCAGAATCCGCTCATCTCTTACTACATCACAATAAACTATCCCTCTAACTCACTGTCGTCCTGCATTGTTGGTCCACTACCCCCAGTACCTAACAATGAGTATGTATATGCATTTTCCGGTCAAATTCATGACTAATTAACCAAAGTTTCACATGTATAAAGATGTACATGTCTGTTATTTACCTTTTTATATGTTGTTTTTGTTTTGATTGCCTAAAAAAACATTTCCAATTACAAACTGGGGAAAATGTTTTGCTAGTTTGTAGTTTTCTTACTGTCCTGATTAAGACTGTCCTGCTGCATCAAATAAGTTAGACATTCAAGAAAATCTTGCACAGAATAATATTTCCCCTTCTTGTTTGTGCTGGTCAAAGAAATCCTCTCAAGGATGTGCTTAGGATGCATAATCAGTGATGTTCCAGGAGTCAGTGGGGGTTTAGGGTTGTTACAGTTGCATGCTCATGGTGCTGCACTTTCAGCATCATAATTCCTCCTCCAAGTGACCCATCCAGGACTTATTGAGTCCCAGATTGTATCGCAGCAGCATGAGCCAGTTATGTCTGTCCTCACAGAAAAAAAAAACATAATCACAGAAGGTGATGGTGCATGTGGGACGCCTCTCTGCCGCTCCAGAAACCTCTAACACTGTTCCAGCTTTGCTTTGCCCGTACCTATAAGCACCTTAGACCAAGCTTGTCAACCTCAACTCTTACAATACTTACCCAGCAGCGTAGCTCCGTAGTTTTGTCCTATATTTACCTGTAAATACAGCTTTTTCCAGTCGCTTTGAAATGCAAATTAACTGCAATAAAACAATTAATGAGATCCATTTACTATTTCATGTAAATTCAATAAAGACACAGAAATCTATTTCTCTGAAACACATCATCTCTGTACTGATTATGAGCACAAATTATTTATTCAACAAAAATCACAGCTAACCACAAATAGCATGAAATACTGCTGAAAGTGGACAGTCGTTTGTGAATGCCAGCCTGCCAGCAGCTCTGTCAGCTGACAGGCATTCAGGTCGGGCATTAGAACAAATGCCCTCATGGTCCCAGGAAATGGATTCTTTGAAATGTATTTCAAACTCCTGAACACATCGTTTGGATGCTATCCTGAGATTTAACTGTCAGAGATAGAAAATGGATTTGAGGGAGACTCCAGGAGTGCTCGCCAGCCACAAAATGGCAAAAGAATTTGAATCCCATGTTTTACAGACCGTTTTATCTGACTGTCACATCGGAGGAACAAAGATTTATTGCAGTTTGATCCACAACCAGTTTAAGAAATTGTACTTTGTTGAGAAACTATTCAAACCAAATCCATGAGGCAAGTATAGGAACTTCAGTTTTGGACTCATATTTGAACCTGTAAGGTTTAAGTTTCTGTGGAATAGAATTTTTTAATGGACGTTAAATGCAACTGTCTGCTGGAGGCGTGAAAGCAGCCAGACGCCTGACAGGACATGAAAGTTTGATGCACTCAGTTCATAAATAACCAAAACAGAGTGAAGAGAAAATAGAGCTTAACCTGTTTTCACTTCAAACTCAATAGGGAAGAGAAAAGATGTTTTTACACACTCCTGTTTTCACCCTGCTTTCTCTTATCCATCCTCAGCTGTTTTTCTTTATATTTTGACCAATCACTTCTCTTGCCTTCATTTGAAGATTTGCTTAAGTAACAAACTCCTGAAATATCCTATAGACTGTTTTCCATTCATTAGAAATCCAGAGGAGCATTTGCTGCCTGAAAGGCACAAAGACAGATAAAGAATTTGGTTCTAATGAGATGGAGAGTAATGGGCTTTATTGCTACTGTCTGAGGAGAGTTAGGAGAAACTATCTCGCCATGTCTCTCTGCATACCAGAGGTTTTAAAAGTACCCTGATAAGCAGTGACAGTTATTTATATGGTAATTCACAGAGGACACACATCACATAACAAGACACACACAGCTCTGCTTAGTGACTGTGTGTTTTCTAGGAGTGTTTGGCTCTTTTTTTGCTTGTGTGTACGCACATGCAACACAGCCGGATCATCACAAGAAAATTGAAAAATCACAGATTTTTTTCTTTTTTAGGATTTGTTCCTCATTGCTTCAATGGATTCAATGTGGCAAAAATAAAAACAAAACCAACCCCAATAAAATTCCTAAATATTTCTGAGTAAAGAAACACATTTAAGACTAGATATATAGCATTACCTGAAATAATGCTAGCGTGAGTGCTGTAACCTAATGTGCCGATGAAGAAGCTGATAGCTGAAAACGCTGAAATTATTAGCTGAAAACACTGAAGCTGATATCCAGCTAAACCATTAGCTAAATACCAAGTTAGCCTAAAAAAAACAAACAAGCAAACAAACAAAAGCCTAAATTGCCCAAACCAGATAGCATGTGGCTGAAAAATTAGCTAAACTCCAAAATAGTTTGAAAAATTGAATAAAGTCTTAATAAGCCAAAAGCATTAGCATGTAGCTGAAATATAAGCTAAACTCCAAAATATCCATAAATCATCTTATTGTCTAGCTTTACGGAGCTGCGAACTTACCATTGGTTAGGCGATAACCCGGGGCCCCGACCTGAACACTTAATAAAAGTGTGTAAAAAGAATTTTACGCCCTGTCAACAAAAGAAAATAATAAATCCCAAAGCAGTGACATGATATAAAGCTGAATATGTGCATGTTTTCCATCCTCCCCCATCCCCCTCCAGCAATGGAATATTCCAGTCAACCTCAAGTTCCCAGATTGGGGAATTTTCAACCCAACTGAGGGTTTCTTCTTCTGATTTTGTGGCAAAAAAAAAAAAGCTTTAGACGAGTGGACCTAATTTGGACTAGTTCGGGATCGGTTCCTGGCTGAAATATTTTTCAACCAGGAACATGCGGTTGGGGGAGGCAGGTGCAGTGCCTCATCTGCCGTCATGATATGTATGGCCTACTAATAATCAAATACATGTGTCCACTAACCTGTTTCGTAAATGCAGTTTATACAGTTGACCCATATAATTTCTTCTTCATCCTCAAAATTGCTGTATTTTCTGTATTTCCAGTTAAATTTTAGAGCAGATGGAAAAAAACTGCCACACCACAACTTTGAAACGATTTCTGTTTTTAAATGCTTATGAAAACATTTGGATTCTTGACATTAATTCTGTCTACTAGTAGACCAATGATAAAGTTTGATATTTTAACCTAAGTAGGGATAAAAAAGAAAAAAGAATGATTAATACAATTGCTGTATTAATTTTATTTTATTTTTCGCCTTGGGCCCCCAAACTAAGTCCAACAGTGGCTGTATGCCTTTTCCTCAGTATAGAAGTAAGTGATGATTGATACAATTAACTTTGATAAGTTTGCAGAGTCATAGGTTTGAAATTAAAAAGAAAAACAAACAATGGTGGCAAAGTTTCGTCCTTGAATTACTTTGTTATTTTTCAGTAAATGAAAGTCTTCTGTCAGAAAAGCAGGTGGTACTCCATTTGCATGCATTCTAGGGAGGCAAACTAAAGCAGTCTTTGCTCTTGATCCTGTGAAGTTGACCACTCCTAAAGGCCAAACTATCAGTTTCTAATTTTTGAACGTTCTTATTGATTTCCACTCAAAGCAAGTCGACCACATTGTAATCTGATCAGATCTCCTGCTTTTGTACAAAGAACTGGAAAGTTGAGACCATTGATGTAAATGGAAAATAAATATAACAGATACAATTTGAACAAATGCAGGTTATACAATATTATGTTACAGAACCACTGCTTTTAAATATAAAAACAGCATTTTTTCAAGTTTTGAACCAGGAATCTATGTTTTTAAAAAACATGGATTTTTCTGTATTTAAAAGATTTTTTTTCTACAGAATACTAAAACTATAATTTTATGGAAAAAGTGTTTAAGGTATAAAAATAAATATAAATGTAGTGTAGTATACAATTGTGTACTCACATGTACAATATATATATATATATATATATATATATATATACTGTACAACTTAGTGGAAAAAGGGAAAAAAATGAACCCAGGCTTATAGTTGAACCTGGTGTTTAAGGGTCATCCAGTGGGAAGGGGAGCACGACGTCCAATAAGATCCTCCAGAAAACGTTCCTCAGAGAAAGCTCCTCTCCACACATGTTGGGAATGAGCAGTTCAAAATAATCCAGAATCCAAACAGAAAAAAGAACAGGTTCAAACAAGAAACAAAAATCAGATCACAAAAAATAATGAAAAAAGATTAACAAAAAAACTCAAATGGTAAAATGGTAAATGTTGTATACTTGTATAGCTCTTTCTACCCTCCGAGAGCCCAAAATGCTTCACAGTCACAGACCCATTCACACATTCACACACACATTCATACACTGCTGGTGGCTCTGCTGCCGAACACTGGGACCAACCTCCCACCAGAGGCAATTCGGGGTTCAGTGTCTTGCCCAAGGACACTTCGACACATGGGCGGGCAAGGCGGGAGTCGAACCCGCTCACTTCTGATCAGGAGTCGACCACCCTACCGCTGCACTCACTTCAATAAAACTTGATATTAATTACCAGAGACCACACAGAGCCTCAACTACTGTCACACAGCAAACCAACTGGCACAGGAGTGAACTGAAGCAGCCGTATGTATGCAGGGTGAACGGGTGAGACAATTGAGAACTAATTACATTCACCAGTTCACCAACACAAACTGAGTGTCTGAGTACAGGACACTTTGTCACTGTGGTTTGGTAGTTGAATTTAATCTATTGCCGGTGGAGTTTGTTTTGATACAGCTTGATGATTTATTCATTTTGTGTGTCAAAACTTTATATTTTTGAATGTATATAGTGGTTTTGTTTTTGCCACCCTAAAAAATGTTTATCTATAAAGCTTTAATCCCTCCTGTCATTAAGAAAAGTAAAATTCTTTCCAGCCTGCTTATTTCTGCCTCGTAGCACCGAGTTCATGCAATCATTTGACACGGAGTCAAGACTTCAGAGACTGCAACTAGGCTGACTTTCCGTGGCCTTGCATGGCATTGAGGTCTGTTGTTTTAATGTCATATGTCATGCCGGCTGTGTCAGGAAAGGAAGATGTGACCCAAAAAGTGATTAGGAGAGAAACACTGGGCCGTCAGCCAGGAGTGAGCA
The DNA here is from genome assembly GCF_002922805.2 of Oryzias melastigma. Classification (NCBI taxonomy): domain Eukaryota; kingdom Metazoa; phylum Chordata; class Actinopteri; order Beloniformes; family Adrianichthyidae; genus Oryzias; species Oryzias melastigma. Next base: position 127,103 of record NW_023416928.1, on the reverse strand, counting down.
ACTCATCACGATCTGCTGCCAAGGTTAGACAGCCTGACAAATACACAGACATGCACACAGCTTTTTTTGTGAGAGGTTACTCAGCTGGTTGAGGGCAAAGAATAAAAATAAAAAAGGAGTCAGATGACTGGCAGAAAGAGCTGCTCCACGGACAGCAGTACAACAGGAGAGACCTGGAAGAGAGCCGTGAGTGAGCAATAATCTGTCCCAAAGGAAGGAGAGATGTTTTAAAAAAGAAAAACATCTTTGCTGACTTTACAAAAAAGACTAGCACAAAATAAGTCTTTTACAGACTACTGAAGATGTCATGTTTAAGTTTAAAATTGCTATAGTAATGATGGTCAGTCCTATATCCATACATACATGTACTCTTTTTGAGCTTAACAAAGATAGCAGCAAAGCTTGTTTAATTAAATGTGTAAAATTGAACAGTATTTTCTTGTGTTTTATGCTTTGAATTCCAGCAGAAAGTACAAATCAAATGTCAGTTTGAATGCATTTTTTTATACTTATTATTAAAAAGATTTGTGTCAAGTGTCTAGACACCTAAATATTTAGCATAAAACCAGTTAAATGAAAATAAATGCTGGGGTTGTTAACTCTAGAATTCCTTTTTTGAATAGTAATTGGAATATTGGATATTATATGTTAAAATGCATAAACTTTTTACGCTGGCTGTGAGGCACAAATCACATTACACACAAACAACAAAGATCACAATGACGTTAATCAAATAAATAAATAAATATTTTT
>NW_023416928.1:121565-126200 GCF_002922805.2 Oryzias melastigma | reverse complement strand
AGCTTAAACTTTCATAATTATAAACCAATTTTTGCAAATTTGAGTCACGTAATCAGTAGTAGTGGAAATTCAAGTCAAGTCCTTAATGTCAAAGTTAAAACATCAAAGGTCAAAGTTTTGTTCATTAAAACGCCAAAAAAAACACTGAATCATCTCAACAATAAAACGTTTTTAAACAAAGTTGTTTAAAATTCTTAAACTTATGTTCTAGACCAGGTTATTGCTTGTGACTCAGCACTTGGTTTCGTTTTGCTGTCACACCGAACATGATTTGCCGCTCGCCACCTGCCTGAGGCAGCGTGTGGGAGGAGCTACCAGCTAATGGTTTAGCATGTACGCTACATGGAGCGGTGTCTGTGGATATCTCACTTAGAATATATGCGAGACAATTGATGCTAAAAGAATCTACAAAAAGATCGGTTGCACTACTATATGTCTGGGTTCATGAGATCATTTTGAGATTCCAAGAGCTAATTCACTGTCACTCCGGGGGTTGTTTTTCTATGACAGCCACTTTTGTGGTGTTTCTGTGTCTCTGTGACGGAGTTTGAAGGCTCAATGTCTCGCATTAATCTCAGAGGGGACCAATAAAAATATTTTTAAAAATTCAATTTGGGGACCTTTTTGTTTTCCAGCTAACTGGCAGCGAGCCAGAGAGCCACTGCGGGGAAAGGGTGGCGATCTGTCCAGAGTGTATCCCGCCTTTGACGAGCTCTGGTAACCTTGCAGTCTCAGCAGGTTAAGGAAATGGATGGAAGTTCAGGACAAAAACGCTCACATTGGATTAGTATTTTTTACTGCAAACGTCACGTGCCAAAAGATAAGTTCCTGATTGGCAGATGTAACTTGGTGATCTGCCAAAATGTAGATATTTGAACTCTGGCCACGCCGCCCAAATCACACTGCTGCTAGACTGCCATGCCGCCCAAATCACACTGCTGCTAGACGGCCATGCCGCTCAAATCACACTGCTGCTAGACTGCCACGCCGCCCCGTCGCTCAAATCTTACTGCTTGACTTCCGATTACCCCAATCAGCGTCTGTGCCATTGACAACACTGAAACTGGCCGCCTCTGTAGCTCAAATTGCGTTGGGTGTGAACATAGCATGAAATTGAAGCTACGTTCACACTCATTCAAGCGACTGCCTCAAATGAAAAGTCTAAGTGAATACACATATCTTCTCACTTGTGGTTTCCCCGTTTAAAAGATTCTTGCGCTAATTTGGCACTACACAAGTTTTTAAGTCCATTTTTGGCACCAATAGTTAAAACTGTTGAACTTTGACCAATCAGGTACTCAGATTTGGTAGTGATGTATGGGTAGTGTCCTTTTCAAAATGCGGAAGTGGGAATCATTTGGAAACTGACAATGAAGGGGAAACGAATAACTGCGGTTTGTGTGCGGCTGGAATTCTATGACATCACATCTTTTCTACATATCGGAATAGAACTGTGAAAGAAAAAGTCTGGATCAGGATTAACAAGATTTACACTGCTTCTGCAATTCACTCCAAGCCTCCTCCAACTGCTGGAACATGAGCTAATAGTAAAAAGTATGTTAAATAATCCACAATCGGCAAGTTCTTGAATGTGCCACACAACGTAGCAACAGTTTGTTCAATCAAAGAGACATAATAAGTACAAGAACATGAAAAATCCTTGCATTGTTTGTTGATCTCCAAACTGTTTCTCAGCAGTAATAGGACCTGAAACGCAGCCTCTGGCATGCCCTATATTTCCCCCTCCAGCCATGCTTTCCTCCTCCTCCTCATCAGTGGTGATGTGTGCCCCAGTACACTTTAATGTCACCTTTCTTTAAAACCAACACGACATTAAAAGAACTGCGAGATCAAACTGCAACCCACTGACATTCTTTTGCTGAGCAACCATGAAAGGAAGGCTCGAGCTCTGCACAGATCATTAGGAATTTTTTTTGCACCAGTTTTCCTCCTGTCATCTCGGAGTTTCTTTCTGCAGATTTATGACAAATCTTGAATCTGCTTCCCTCTTCAACCATAGCAGCAATGACAGATTTGAGAGGGGAAAGAAAAAAGTCGATCAAAACTAAATAAAAAGCACAGTCATCAGAAAGAGGAAGACACGTTAAGATGCAAAAGCAGAATTTAAATGCATGCAGCAAAGGGGGGAAATATTTTAGTTTTTCTTACAAAAAAAAAAAAAAAAAACGTTTTTCATTTTTAATTTGCATCATCGTATTCTTGAGGGGGCTGCACGGTGGCGCAGTGGTTAGCGCTCTTGCCTCACAGCGAGAAGGCCCCGGTTCGAATCCCGGCTGGGACCTTTCTGTGTGGAGTTTGCATGTTCTCCCCGTGCATGCGTGGGTTTTCACCGGGGACTCCGGCTTCCTCCCACCGTCCAAAAACATGCTTCATAGGTTAATTGGTGACTCTAAATTGCCCCTAGGTATGAATGTGAGAGTGAATGGGTGTGTGATTGAGGCCCTGAGACAGACTGGAGACCTGTCCAGGGTGTACCCCGCCTTCGCCCTTCAGTAGCCGGGTTAGGCTCCGGCACCCCCGCGACCCCAAAAGGGACAAAGCGGTCAGGAAGATGGATGGATGGATGGATGGGTATTCTTGAAGAGTTTTCCTGTTTTGGTAGTCCTTCACTCATGCCTGCTTTTTGTGCTTTAGTTGCATAACAGGCGACACGCAGAGTTAAGCCCCAGTGCCAAAGTGTGGATTGAGCCACTCCATTGAGCCACTCCTGCTTGTCCTACTGAAAACTCCCTTTTGGAGAACTTAGAATCTCACGACGTTCACCAATCTCAGTACTTACTGTGCCATTTGAAATTATGTTTCAAAATACCCTCAGAAACTGCTGTGTAGCTTCCATCAATCCTTCTTCTTCCGCTCATCTGGGGTCATGGGGGCAGTAGTCTGAGCAAAGATACCCAGACTTCCCTCTTCCCTCTCCAGCTTGTCGAGGTGTTTCCAGGCCAGCAGAGAGACAGTCTTTCCAGTGTGTCCTGGATCTTCCCAGGGACTTTCACCAAGTGGGACATGCCCGGCACACCTCTCCAGGGAGGCATCAGGAGGCATCTGGACCAGGGTTACTGAGCTTCTCATCATATCTCTAATGCCTCATTTCCACTGAGCGATCCAGACCGGACAGGACTTTTGAGCATTTGTGTTACAAAATGGACTTGTTAAGCAGGACCGACTGGTACCATTTCTGGCCCCAGTTGGTTGAAGGTCAATAGAAAAATTGAATGTACACATAAGGACAGAGCTTCCGTCATCACACGATTTAACCCATTGATTGGTGGAAAGATATTGCAACAACAGCAAGCGTCCGACTCAAACATTCAGTTGTTTGTGAGTTAGCTTGTATCAGAAAAAAATATGCCTGCTAGAAATTGGTCGGCGCTGGAAATCCAAACCTTATTTGCCATCCTTGGCGATGCAACAATCCAAAACGAGCTGGAGCTTCTCTTTGTTGTTGTTTATTGATTTTACTTCTCTGTTCAGCACTTTGGCGGCGTCAGCTTTTATAAGTGCTTTACAAATAATAAATTAATTGATTGCTTGATTGGATGGATCCTGTAGGAATGAAAAGTGTACAGAGAGACGTCTGAGCAAATGGCAGCAGAGGGATTCGAGCACACTTCAGAGCGGGGTCAGGTAAAGCCTAAGAGTATAAAAAGGTTAAGGACAATAACAACTGTGGTGGAAACGGCCGATGTACTTGGCAGTGGTTTGATGCACAATTTATAGTCACAGGCCGGCAAACCAAGGTCAGGAGGGAGGTCTAGACTCAGTGACCGTTCTGCTACAATCCATTGTCGAGCCTGTTGGTAAGTTTTATCCACTAATAAAATCTGCAGTAGTTAAGCAAATGACTTATGAAATCACCGCAAGTAAACAATAAATCTTTGTAAAACTTACTTTTCGTTGTAAGATCATCTGCTACATGTGTGCTTATTGTTTTTATGGTTTGTGTATAAGATACATGGTCTGTACTTTTGTTGATACAGTTGAGGGAGTCAACAGTGATGCCTCTTCCTCGTTTCTGGACGAAGGCCCCTCTACTTCATCTTGTGCCACACCTTTGAATGCGGCCAATCCAAATGACTGTATGTGACATTATACTATAATCACCTGCGTCGACACACTGGTAAGAAATGATCTGACTGAAATGTGTAATTGTACATTTTCTTAAATTTGATTATATTACCTGTTATCCAGGTCAAACCACATTTTTTATGTGCGTTCACAGTTTCTCTTTTATATATTTCAAATAATCTAGTGTGTATTTGTCATGCTTTGTGCTCTTTATTAATGTTAATCAGGTTGTATACCAGACAACCCCTCTCACTTGATTATCTGATTACTATTTAACACTTAGCCAACATAAATCCACCTTCTGTTTTTGTTGTTTGACTCAATTTTTTTGCTCTCGTCTTTTCCAGCTGTTCAAAGACAGATGCAGATGGATCTGCAAACCCTCTTTGAGGAGTTGGTGACCTCTGACGAGAGACAGCATGAGGGAATGGAGACATTTTTGGATGGATCCTGAAATGGCAGCCTTCAATGAGTCCTTCCTAGCTGTCCTGGGACCACTTGTCCAAGTGCTCAGAGATCACATCCCACCACCACGGCAGTAGTGCCTCT
>NW_023416928.1:110573-121495 GCF_002922805.2 Oryzias melastigma | reverse complement strand
TATTGGCTGCATTGTTCTACGCCAGGGGGCCCCGAAGACAAAGACTTAATAAATCTGGTTTCTTGAACTTCTGGGTTTGTCGTATTTTTGGGTCCACAAAAGCTTAACCTGACATTTAGTAAAAAAAAGAATAGCATATGTCACAGCAACCTTTTGTCTGACATCTCTTTTATAAAACACAAAGAAGGAGCAAAACAGGAAAACACTTAAAAGGATGTGAAACTTTACGAAACATTAGTTGAGGATTGTTCAGTTTATTTTTTCCTCAAAAGACAATGGTATGTCATTGAATGTTATGGTACCACATCAGACCCTGACGGACTTCACTCCCTCCTTCTTCAAGATCTCGTGGCATTGGCAGGACTGGCTCTTCTTCAGGAGACTCCCATTCTTGACGATAGCCTTCGCCATGACTCTGACAGAGATTGTGTAGAACACAGCACGCAAGGACCATGGAAATGACCGGTTCAATGCTGCAATCATTTCTCTTTAATAAGCACCCTTCAGTTTCCCGAATGCATTTTCGACTACAACCCTAGATGTTTTCTTGTTGTAGATTTGTTGTTCTACAGTCAGACAACTATTGTCAGAAAATGTTTTCTTGAGCCAGTTTGTTAGAGGGAAGGCGGAGTCACCCAGCAGGTAGTACCCAACATTGACCCCACCAATGTTTTTAGTGCAAGCCTGGAACAGCCCCCTGCTCGACAAAGTACCACAATGAGGACATTCTCATAACAAAGGCATCATGCAGACTCACAGGCTGTCCCGCATTCACACTCCAGAATTGTCCTTTTGCATCCACAACTCCTTGGAGGAGGATGGAATGCCAACCTATCCTGTTGAAGTAGTCAGTGTGGTATTCGTGTGGTGCTGTAATTGTAATGTGTGATCCATTTATGGCACAAACACTGAGGCAGGCCTATCTCTTTTCAAAATAGTTGGCCATATCTTTAAGCTGCTCCGCGCCAGGAAAAAAAAATATGTTCCAGGAGTTGGACTGTGCAGACAGCCTTACAGAGGTCCTGGACACAACGGCACACCAACGACTCACTGACCCCAAACAAATGTCTAATGCTTCAGTATTCGCCGTTGGTGGCCAGCTTCCACAGAGCAATGGCAACTCTTTTCTTTAAAGGAAAGCAGTCTCTGAAGATACCATCTTGGTTCTTCATCACTGGAGGTGGCTTTGCACAAAGGTATAAAAATGTTTCTTTGGACATTCGGAAATTCTGCACCCACTGTTTCCACCACTCGCTGGCACAGACGACTGGTCTGCAGCGTTGTTTCTCCAACAACAGGTGAAGCATGTTTAAAGAAATAAACAATAAATCAAGAAATAGATGACTTAATGAATCATGCAACTATCAAGCAAAATGAAATCTCACACAGTATACCTTACGCAGACAGCAGCGTGTGTAAAAGTGAATATTAAAAAGATGAAAATGGGCAGATTAGCATTCATTTTGTTCAAGCACTGATATCCTTCCAAATTGATTAATCATGTTAATAAGATGGCAAGATATCGGTGTTAGAATGCACTTATAAATCATTTATTTGAATTGCTTTCAGCATTGTCCTGAACACGGGAAGAGAGGGGAAAAAATGTAGCATTGAAAACAGAACAGTTGCAGATTTCTTTGCATCAAAGAGCTGCGATGAAGTTAATACATCATTGAAGTCTGTAATATTTTTCTTGGGTATATGGGTCACTTTTTAAAATTTGGATAGCATGTGCATACAGCCACATGACAAAAATAAATAAATAACTTATCATACGACGCCGACGTCTTTGTTTCTGCTGCGCAAACTTGCACGTCTTTTCCTGACGCGACATCCAAGTCAAAAGTTTTCTCCTCTTTGGGCTGTTTTCTTTTTTGCCTCACACAAACTTCTTGCAAATAATGTTAAATTCTTTGCATATACAAAATGCCAGAACCCAAATATAAATGAAAGTAAGTGACACACGACCTTTATTGTTGTTGTGATCACCGTTTGTTGTAGTCGCACAGCTAAGTCATCGGTCTACACCCGCATGCGGCTTGATGCTCCAACGCAATGGAAACGCTCGCTTGAACTGCCTGGACCATTCCAAACCGGCCATGATCAGCGAGCTCCACTAGACTAAAGCAGAATGGGTGACAGCAGCCAGAGAGCCATCGCGGTAGGCTAGCGACTGCACGTGGAGGAATTAGATGAAAGTTAAGAACAAACACACTAATTGATTAATATTCTGTATACCTGCTGATCGAGTCACTGAAAATGTCACATGCCCAAAGCTGAGTTCCTGATTGGTAGAGGCAATGTGGTGACTTGTAAGACTTCCGATATTTAAAATTTTGCCTGCGCCGCCTACTTCCCGCTGTGTCGCTCAAATCCCGCTGCTCCCACTCCCCCACGCCGCGCCTGTCGCTCAAATAACACAGCTGGACTTCAGATCGCCTCAATTCCCGTCTGTTCCTTTGACCCAACATTGAAACGTGAATGGCGTTCAGTGTGAATGCACCTTAAGGGAGCGCACAGCCACTCTAAGGATGAAGCTCATTTTGGTGGCTTGTATTCAGAACCTCATTCTTTTGGTCGCAACTCCAAGCTCATGGCCATATGAGAGTATTGGAAAGATGAACCGGTAAATCAAAAGCTTTCAGAACATCCTTCATGAGAAAAACAACCAGTTTCCACTATGAGGCTGGCCCCCTGCTAACCTTTATGGGTTTGTTAAGGAGGATAAAAAAACTCAAATATAAATAAAAGTTTGATCAGACTTGTACAGAGATCTCTGGTTCTCAGGCATGCTAGGACTTATAATATACAGTTCAATTGTATAGCTTGCACCCTTAGCACCTTATTGGTCCGTGTCCTCACCCCTGTCACTGCAGACAATGTAATTACGGCTTTGTTTTTCAGTGAAAAATTACTGATGAAGTCCTTCGAGTCGGACCGAACTGGTTTCAACTGCTCTTCAGCTCCATGTGGAATGGATGTAACAGTGGATTCCTCCATGTGGTTTGATGTGACGCAGGATTTGTCAATATGTTTTATAGCAAAATATAAAAGTGTAAGATAAAAGTATAGGAATAAAAACCTTCATGGAACGTACTGTATCTTCTTTTCCTTTCGGCTTTTCCCTTCAGGGGTCGCCACAGCGAATCAGTTTCCTCCATCTAAGCCTGTCTTCAGCATCCTCCACTCTAACACCAGCCACCTTCATGTCTTCATTCACTGCATCCATAAACCTCCTCTTTGGTCTTCCTCTAGACCTCTTTCCTGGCAGCTCTAGACTCAGCATCCTTCTACCAATATATTCACTGTCTCTCCTCTGAACATGTCCAAACCATCTCAGTCTGGCCTCTCTGACTTTATCTCCAAAACCTCTAACATGTGCTGTCCCTCTGATGTATTCATTCCTGATCCTATCCATCCTGGTCACTCCCAAAGAGAACCTCAGCATCTTCATCTCTGCTACCTCCAGCTCTGCTTCCTGTCTTTTCTTCAGTCCCACTGTTTCTAGTCCAAACAACATGGCTGGTCTCACCACAGTCTTGTACACCTTTCCTTTCATTTGTGCTGAAACTCTTCTGTCACACATCACACCTGACACTTTTCTCCACCCATTCCAACCTGCTTGCACTCTCCTCTTCACTTCTTTTCCACACTCTCCATTACTCTGTACTGTTGACCCTAAATACTTAAACTCCTCCACCTTCTTTATCTCTTCTCCCTGTAACCTCACTCTTCCACTCTGGTTCCTCTCATTCACACACATGTACTCTGTCTTACTGCGGCTAACCTTCATTCCTCTCCTTTCCAGGGCAAACCTCCACCTCTCTAACTCCACCTCCACCTGTTCCCTGCTCTCACTACAAATCACAATATCATCTGCAAACATCATAGTCCATGGTGATTCCTGTCTAACCTCATCCGTCAGTCTGTCCATCACCATTGCAAACAGGAAGGGGCTCAGAGCTGATCCCTGATGTAATCCCACCTCCACCTTGAACTCCTCTGTCACCCCTACAGCACACCTCACCACTGTCTTACAGCCCTCATACATGTCCTGCACTGCTCGGACATACTTCTCTGCAACGTACTGTATAAACGTATTAAAATACCTTCATCAAACCTAGTCTAAAAGTCTAGAAAACTTTGATTTAACATAAAAATCCTTCCACTGCAGCCCCACTGACGACCCATGCATGAGGTTGGGGATGCAGGCGAGCACCTGATGGTCACAGGAGCTGGTCAGGTCCAGCCTGAAATAAGGACATGGGATCGTGGTGAAATGTGGTTTGAGTTTCAGTCAATGGCAGTCAAAGCCTGTTTTTATATTTGGTCAAATATCACTGCAGGGATCACAAGAGTCAGTCTGATCCTTAACAACTGATCGTTCAAGAATTTATGTACTCCGATCATATCACTTTAAATAGCTGCTTTGTTTACATAATCAAGTAAGAAGTTTCACATAAATCACTTGCTTGTAATTCATGGGGACATATAACACTGTGGCAGCAGCTGTTTAGAAAAGAAATATTCATTTTAAATGTACTTAACATCAGTAAATTTAGCAGAAATTGCTGCAGAATATTGAATAAAAAGAATGTTATATCTTGTTAACTGCTAGTTTTTGTTGACCAAACATCAAAATGTTGATACTGACAACACGGTTTCCATTTAATGAAAATAAAGTCCAAAAACCAAGGACATTTTTATTCAGTTTACAAAATACTTATGAGGCAATATTCATGCCACAAAGCACAAATAAATGCAAAGATAACTGTTTTGAAAAAAAAAATCATTTTTTTATTATTTGGCTTTTATTTTCTAGTGAAAGAAAACATGAATAGTCTACCCTCTTAAAAGAAGGCATTAAAATTTAAATATAATTAAAAGAAAAAAAACTTTGCTAGAAAACGTCACTTAATTCTAGTAAGTATTAGGAGTTATAGTTCAAAATCAAAGACTGCATTGAAGTGCAACATGCTTTATTCATTTGTGCTATTTTCATTACCATAAGGACCCACTTCAATCATTTTTAGAGCTTTTTAAATGCATTCCCAGTAGTCATTTTTTTAAGATTGTAGATTTTAGCTAAAGTAAACAGAAAACTCTGATTGTTTTCTAGGACATAGTTTCTGTAGAGCAGCAGTAAAAATTTGCCTCTGTGTTGCCACAACCTTTTTTTTCTCCGCTTCAATGCCACCTGCAGGGCTGCGGTGCGTTTGAGGACCATCATAAAAACAGCATTTCGTTTCTAAAGTAACCATATGTTACATAAGCAATAGTATAAAAGCTTCCAGGGAACATAAAGTGAAAAGATAAACAGATTTGCATATTATTTCCAGTCTTGATTAAAGTTTGAAATTCCCCGTTTAGTTTGGTTGGCATGTTTTCAACTAACAGTTGTGGTAGTTGAGGTCAGAATGCAGAGGTGAGACTTTTCTTTCTTTAGCTTTTCTTTTGAAGTAAAGTTTTTTTAATTTATTTAAAACAACTCTGATCACTTTCCTCATTTATATATTTCGCACACTTGTAGAAAAAGTGATTTCATGAAAGCTTTCTAGCATTGATACAAGTGAGGAAAAAGTGCTGAGGAGAAGAGAGGGTTTGAGCAAAGTGTATCCTCAGCGTTCTGCTCTGTCGGACTTTGTGAATTCATTCATTTTTTAAGTTTTATGTCCCTGCCCATTTCTCAAAGCTCTCCAGATGCCATTCCAGTCTGTTCTGCAAGCCCTGCAGGTTTTGCAGACAAATCCTGCGTACATAGTGTCTCGAGCAGAGAGGAGTTTGGCGGAGACGTGGTATCAAGAAAATGAAAAATTAAATCATTTGAGTCACTCTAGAGAGATGCTTACACTCAAGCAAAGTCATTTATTAAAATATTTGTTATCACTGTATTCCTCTGCTATGTGACAGCAGACTACAACCGGATCCAGGGAATGTGGACAGAAGATAAACAAAATTCTAGTAAGAACCTTGAATCTAAGTAAACATGTTTGAGAAAGCTTTTACTTTATTCTAGAACGAATGAAAAGAAAGCCTGAGATTTGATACCCTGACTCTTCTATTTCCATTAAAATGATTCATTCAGTGAGGGCTGATAAACCGGAGCAAACAAAGAGGTGTGGCGCAGTGCGATGTTCTGCTTCAGCGGGCTCCATCTGTTCAGGTGTAATGGTTCTTTCTTCTCTGCAGCTCCAGCACACGGAATCGGAGCTCTGAGCAGAGTGGCTGCTGCAGGAGGAGCCAGCTGTGTGTCTGTGCGTGTTAGACACAAAAGCTAAATAGTCAACACTCACAACGGCACACTTAAACTTTATAGGTTACGCAAGTGCTCATTGATCCCCTTTTGCTAACACAACTGCTGCATAAAGCGCTTTCTGAGAGTGTTGGGAACGATGTGGGGGTTCAGTCTTGCCCAAGGACACTTGGACACTCCATGGGGCTGGCTAATGAACCGCCGGTCCTCTGATGACTGCTACAAAAGATGAGATGTATGAAAATGGAGCAGTAGAAAAGAGAAAGGGAACAAAGACAACAGGAAAGAACTAATGACACATTGTGATTTGATGAGCATGGTGAAAATGAAATCATCTTTTGTTTAGAGACTTCTATTCATTAAGTTTAAATGTCTTTAATTGTGTTATGCTCAATTTGAAACCTTTCTGGAGTGACACTTGTCCTTTCAGCGACATGCAGTCTTAGTACACTAATGAGCATCCGAGGATATACCTCTGCATTATCTACTTAAAGCTTTTTTAAAGCTTAGAGCTTTTCTTCATCCTCACTTTGAATCTTCCTCTTAAACATCTGATTCATTTTTCTCTGCATGTTCTCTTTTATTTACTTTTATCTTTGATAAAGAATTACAAGGTGGACAGTCTTGTAACAACAAAGGTAAAAAAATATATAAATTGTGGGAGTAAATCTAAATCAAATTCCTTAACTGTTGCAGTGTTGGACACTAAGAGGAAGTGATGTAATATCTGTGGCTGCGTGGTTGGATCAGGTAGCCACACGCTTCCACACTGTGAGGGGATGGCGTTTTCCTCCTATTCATTGCATGATCAGTCACAGCTTGTGCTTAGGACGGAGGTCTACAACCTTCAACACTTATAGAGCCATTCGGATCATTTTTTTTACAGACCAAAACCCAGCAGGAGCCACAAAGGCTCTTCATCTTTTAGAAAAATGAGACATTATGTCAATGCTATTGTTACGATGAATAAAAATAAACTTCTTTTGAATTAATGATACATAATTTATTTTATTCAAAACAAGAAACAGTTTATAACTTGACAGAGATTTACATGATTTCCTTTCAAAATAAAAGACATCTCGTGTCACATAAAATCAGATCAAAGCTGCCAGTGTAGCAGCAGGTATAGTGCAATGTCAGCAGTAATTTAAAAAAAAAATGTTTATTATGCCATTTGTGTTAGACCTCTGCCAAAAATACATGAATCCAAAATACACCTGAGTCAATTTTGACTTTCACTGTATTTTTTAACCCATAAGGTGCACTTAATTATTGTTCAAAAATCTAAAATTCATTTTATAATCCAGTTCGCCCTAATTCTAGTTGTGCTTTCTGACTTCCAATTACAAAACTCTGATGTCTAAGATGTTTCAGTTTAGTACTTTTAGTTTTTAAAAATGCAAAATTGTATTTTTCTCTAACCAGAGAGCCACAGTGGAAGGGTAAAAGAGCCACATGTGGCTCTGGAGCTGCAGGATACAATGCAGACCTCCATCTTAGAGCATCACCACTTTGTTCACAGACACACCTCTGCAAGGGCTAGAGGGATCACAGCTACCTAAAAGGCAGCTTTTGGAGACCAGATGGTTTTGCTGAAAGCACATCCTCAAGCTGAACCTGAGCGTCTCAAGACATGCTTGCATGGAGTAACTAGGTGTGGTTCTGGCTCCTCCCACAAGTCTGGAAGATCTCTCAGTCATCGTACTGTCTTTAATGTTTCACACACCACATCAATGATGCCCTTTAACACTTTCCAGGCATCAGTTGTGGCTCATTTTGACTGTTGATTTAAATGAAAAAAAAAATACTTTTGCTCTAATAAGTTACAAAAGTTTATGTTCCTACAAACGTTTGATGAAATGGATTTCAATAAATGTGACAATTTAAAAAAAAATACAAGTTTTTCGAAATATTTTAAATTGGTTTGAATAAATGTCACTTTGCTGGGTTTTATGATCACAGTCTGCATCAGTAAGAGCGTGTGTTCATCACTCTTTAGTGAGAAAGACTATAAAACCTGAAGGTCTGGTCATAAACCTGCAGGTAGATTGAATACTGTAATAATCATTTAAATGCTTATTCAGCGTGTTATAAAGTCTCTTCTCAAAGATCATCAGCTCATCATCATCTAATTAAATTAGAAGCTTAGACTGTTAGAAAAGATCCTTTTGTTGCTTGAGTTACCTTTAGTCTCATAAAATCTCAATTTTTTAAATAAAAATAAAAAAATCCAATATTTATGGATATTCTTTTTTTAATATCCATGCACTGATTTATCCAATAGAATTACAGTAGTAAGTAAGTAAGTAATTTTTATTTATATATCACCTTTCCCAGACAAAAGTCACAAGGTGTTTTACAAGTTAAAAGCATATAAATGCTTCAAAAAGGTAAAAACATAAAAAGACAAAGCTTCACAGGTTCAAACAAATAGGATAAAACCTCACAAGCTAAGAGACATCATTCATTTAGAGACAAACAATCATTACAAACCCAATTAAAAACAGATTCAGTTAAAATGCTGAGCAAAATAAAAGGTTTTAAGTTTAAAAGAGTGTACAGAGTCAAGGTAACACAGGGAGAGAGGGGGCTCATTCCAAATCATTGTTTATCTTTTCTCTTCCCCCTTTCGCGATGAAATGTCTATTTTTGGCCACATATATGCTAAATACATTTCTCCCAAAAGAACACCGTATAATCCACTGTGACCAGGAGTGCTGAACATACAGTATGCATTTTTTATGTATTTCATGTAATCAGCAGCATCTTCCATCAATTTGCTTATAGGGAATACTGGGGCGATTTTACTCTGTTCTGGACAGATGTGCTCAGTTTTAGTGCAAAAAAACCTGTTAAAATGTATTTTTCTAGTGATGAGCTTTTGTTGATGTGTTGTCATGACGAATCCTCAGTTCTGACTTTCACTAATGATAACTTTCTGCAGACGCATGAGTGTAAATAACTCAGACTTATACTAGAGCTTACTGAAATCAGCCTTTATGAAATTTTTCTCATTGAGGTAAAAATAACTTGTGTTCTTGTTGAAATAAGCAACTCCTCTGTGAAAGCATTGTGGGTTTAATGAGATAATGCCAGTGATGAATATTCATAAATTGGTAGCTAGAATTGGTAATTTCTTAAAACAATCTTTGATTACCCACAGCTGTGGGGGTTATGTTTAATACTTCAGGCTATTTTGTATCTTGGGCAAAATTTCTGAGTTAAATAAAAACAATAACCCTAGTTGACAAAATGAGTTGAAATACTTTATTTTGCTGTTTTGAAGGAAACTGATTCTTGTCCAGGATCAAGGTGCATCTTCCTACTCCAGTAAAAACACCACTGACTGCTTTGCTCTGTGCTTTCTGTCACAGCAACACATCTGTCACAGGAAACACAGCAAGAAGACAATCAAAGCTCAGCGATGCAACAAAAGAACTTAAATTGTCAGAACAGGGTTAGAGTGACATGTTCCTCCACACACACAGGCGGCTCTCACGTTCAGCATCCTGCAGCGTCTCTGTCAATTTGTCAGAGTCAGTTTGCCGTTCAGGCCGTGTGTTGCGTTTGTGCAGCTTGTTAGCTTCTCCCTAGTGAGCTTTTCTGCAGCCACTTTGTCTCAATTTACACCCCAATGGGAAAAGGTGCATCACCTGTGCAAGTGTGCTAATTGGGACGTTAACACCCTCCTATTTACAGGCGTGGGACTAAATTATTAATTAAAATGTTTAAGCTAAATCTTGGTTCACATGAAGTACATAATATTACCAAACACATTTATATGTTGGGGATTTCTCATCTGAAAACGAGAATATAATCTCTTAATATATCATTAAATGATATGTAATGATGGGCAGACAAAGCTTCATGAAGCCTTTCACCCAGTTGGTTCACTCCAGTACAATGCTTCATGAAGCTTCATTTGCTCTGGGACAGCAGTGTCAAACTCAGACAGGGGCCAAAATCCAAAAACACACAGCAGGTCGAACAGGACAAACATAATTAAACACATAAAAAAAATAAATTGTTAAAACTTTTAAACTTTAAAAATCCAACTTTAACATAAAAAAAGACAAAAACAGGCAGGAATATTATTGCGGAATAAATCAAATTAAACCTTAACTTTAAATATTTTACTTATAAAAATTTAAAAAAATAGCACAAGATAACATAAGGCCATTAACAAAAAAGTGATCTGGAGGGCTGGATAGAATGATCCGCCTCGACTTTGACACGTGGGCTCTAGGAGGACATCTAGTGGACACAACAAACATTGTATGAACTGTATGAACTGCTGTATTTATTAAAATAAAAAATAAATAAATAAAAAACTCGTATCAAAAACCCAAAAACAGCTAATCAAGATAGATGCCAATAACAGAAAACTCTAAGAAATAAATCTGAAGTGGGACATCCCATGAGCCAAATGGAGAAACAAAAGGGTGACCGTACAAACCAGGCACTTAAATACACTCAAGATGATTCAATAAACTGAAGACAGCTGTGGATAATCATCAAATGAAACCAGGTGACAACTGACAAAGCCTGGAAACCACAAAAACCAAACTGAAAACAAACCAAAACAGATGACACATTCCTCAAAGGAACTGTAAAAGTGACCATTCACAGGTACATTTTCTAATTATGTGCGCCCAGTGCTGAACTTTTA
>NW_023416928.1:98984-109740 GCF_002922805.2 Oryzias melastigma | reverse complement strand
ACAAACCAGGCACTTAAATACACTCAAGATGATTCAATAAACTGAAGACAGCTGTGGATAATCATCAAATGAAACCAGGTGACAACTGACAAAGCCTGGAAACCACAAAAACCAAACTGAAAACAAACCAAAACAGATGACACATTCCTCAAAGGAACTGTAAAAGTGACCATTCACAGGTACATTTTCTAAATATGTGCGCCCAGTGCTGAACTTTTATCTTGGCCACATGGGAGCTGGAGGAAGAGTTACTGTTAGGGTTAGGTTAATTAGTGCGGTGACTCGTGTACTCGTGACCTGTAATAAATTAATCTTTTTTTTTCATTGCAATTATTTTTAACCTAATAATTGTTATAAAAAAGGCTCATTTTGAGATAATTTCATGAAATGTGTTTTTTGTTGCAGTGTTTCCGCTTTTGTCGTCATGCTTCGGCTTTTGTCATAGTGTTTCTGCTTTGTTGTCATGCTTCAGCTTTTGTCGTCATGCTTCGGCTTTTGTCGTCATGCTTCAGCTATTTCGTAGTGTTTCTGCTTTGTTGTCATGCTTCGACTTTTGTCATCATGCTTCAGCTACTTCGTAGTGTTTCTGCTTTATTGTTATGCTTCGACTTTTGTTGTAGTGCTTCTGGTTTTGTTGTCATGCTTCGGCTTTTGCCGTCATGATTCGGCTTTTGTTGTCATGCTTCGGCTTTTGCCGTCATGATTCGGCTTTTGTTGTCATGCTTTGGCTTTTGTCGTCATGCTTCGGGTTTTGTTGTAGTGTTTCTGCTTTTGTCGTCATGCTTCAACTTTTGTTTTTGTGCTTCGGCTTATGCCGTTGTGTTTCTGCCTTTGTCCTCATGTTGTGGCTTTTGCACTTACGTGAGCCGTGTCGAGCACATTAACACATATAAACAGCAGGAAATCCTTTCCTAATTAATGCAATTTAAAAAGTATCTTGCTAATTTGCCAGTAATGAATCGCGATTATCGTGATCCTTTGACGCCCATAAAGTTAATATTTACGGCTAGCTACAACATTTGGTTTTGGACACCCTTAAAATATGTAAGGACATACAGCAACATCTATTTTGATCGCACATCTTCCATGTGGCCAACATCAATTTCCATCATTTTGGTGCTTGGTTGCACGTTAATACGCGCAAATAACTTCAGTCTTAAATATAATCAAGTAGGCTGAACTGTACAAATACCAAAAGCATGCAGACTAGAGGAGTTGTCTTTACACAAGTTGTGTTTTATACTCTAACTGTGGGATCAAAATACCTGCAGAATGACTCCTGCTCTGTGTGTCTCAGTCCGTCACTGAAGGTGCTGCGTAAAGCCTCCACTGTCGTGTGCAGTGAGCGGGAGGCTTTGTCCGTGGTGGATTTGAGTTTGACTAACATCCTGCTCCCACACACCTCCCACACTGAGTCAAATGGATACACCCAAGACAGAGCTGGCCCTCCTGAGCAGCTTTTTAATCTGTTTTTGTTCTGGTCAGTGCTGCATGAACCCAGCACACCGCAGAGTAGTGACCTACATGAGCAACTACTGCCAACATGAATTGTGTATTTACCATCTAAAATAATCCCTGCTGGAAAATAAGAAACTCTAAATTGTTTCATAGTGTTCTTCTATACTATAGTCCATTCATGTTTGACATTTCCTATTTGATAGAATCACTCCTACTTGGCGGCTTTGTCTAAAACATTATTAAACATTCAAAAAGTTTATTTATTTTTAAAAAAAAAACACATTCTTGCTGATGATCAACTAATAACATGCATTAGATTTGCGACACTTGGCTGCCGTTTATTGACTTAAAGTCAAGCCCATTGAGTAATTCTGGGAAACTTTGCATTCTCACCAATTGCATCCACCACACTTCTTTCATTTGTCATACTCTTTCAGCATGAAATGAAAATTTTGTTTTAAAAAAAAACCAAACTCTTTCCCGTTCAATACTGGGGAAAACAATGGGAGGAAAAGTCTTTGCTAAGATCAAGTTAATTTTGGGAACACCTTAAAACTGTTGTCTCAATCCTTTAAAGGGGCCACACCATGAAAAATCATTTTTTAGAGTTTTTTAAAGTGTATTATACTGTTTATTCCTCACTATAAAGAACCCCAAACCGGTATTTTGATTGATTCACGCATTTCTGAGTAATCCTCTTAAACCTGTGTTCTCAACAGCAGCCCCTCTCATACCCACGATAACGAGCCGGTCCTCACGTGCTGATGTCACAAGTTGAGAACCGCCCCCTCCAGGAAGAGTCTGCTCCGCCCCCAGACTAACACAAACACTTCTCTGTGAAGCTAGTGGTGATCAGCTAGCTTGAGGAGCACCCCTGGCTCGTTCACAGTCGTCCAGACGCCGGTTGTCTGGGTTGTGATCCAGTTTAGCAATGGCCAAGAAAAAATAATTCGATTTAGTTTCCAGACTTTGGGAAGAAACTTCTGGTGAGGAATCTGCATGACTTGTTGGGATGGAGCCTAAACGTATCCAAGATTGGGACAAGCAGACGGGATATGGGAAGACGGCAAGACGGGATCAGACTATTTCTTGGTGGAGAAAAGGAGCAGACTATTTCCTGTTTTTTTCGTGAGTGACATGCTGCTGAGGATGGTTCTAGGATGACGTCATGAAATGGGCGGCACCCTCAAGGAGCGAAAGGCAGAGCCTCAGAGATCGAGTCATTTTACCTCCAGATATTAAGAGTTTGCAAAAATCACTCATATTTCATAAATATTTTTGTTTGCGTTTAGAAGGTAATATATGATCATATATATAATTTACTCTGAAAGACTAAACAAAAACAGATTATGGCCCCTATTTACTATTTAGTCTTTATTCATGTCTGTTTTTTTTCTCTTGGAATTCAGTTGTTGTTATTTGTTCAGATTCGAGGATGAATTGAGCATCACTGATGTTGTCAATGACAATATTGTCTTCATTAGAGAGAGAACAATGATTTTATCCTCATCGCAGACAAAACAAAATAGATCTTAATGTATTTGAGGAAGACACCTCTTTTTTAACCCCAGATCCTTGGGTTGAAGATATGATTCAGTCTTAAAGGGTCTCAGTACACCACAGTGAAAAACACCCAGACATGGCTTTACTTTACCAGGCTGGTTAGAAAGGTTGGGCTGTACTCACATGTTTATTTACCAGAATGGATGCTTTTATTTTATATCCAATCTTGATATAAATACCCTTAGATTCTTTTTCTTCTATTTTCTAACTTTACATAAAGACTTTATTTGAATAAATGAGTACATGTAACTGTTAACGTCTTGAACCATAAATCTGAATCTGGTTCCAAGTGAAACAAAAAAGTTTTTCTAAATATTTAGAGCAGGACTCAACTGTTATTGAACATAAAGAAAAAGTTGTTGAATGGGAGGAACATCGTGTGATGCATAACTTTTTTGGACATCTTGCACATTTCAACTTTCACGCTTAAATGATGGCATTTGAATACAGGAGATGCTTCTATTTTCTGTTGAGTTGCAAAATTGGATTTTAGCCTGAAGTGTCCTTATTGCTTTAACATCACAATCTGGCCATTGCGTGGAATGATTGAACCCCTTCCAATAGATCATGACAAGTGTTTGCAGGGGGCTCAATAAAACATGAAGGGTCATTTTAAATGTATCTCTTTGTACCAGTTAATGGCAAATGAATGGATAATATGTGCGTATAAGGCTGCAACATTTACAAGGATGAAGATGATTGATGATGCGGGATGTAAATTAGAATTAGGGTAGATCAGTTTTATTGCCCCTGAGGATGTCAGAATGACCCCAAGGAAGATATGCATGAAGACAAGAATCGTGCTCTGTTGAATTCAATTATTTTCATGGTGCATAAAGCACCAATGTCTCTATGGCTGCTGTAGCCATAAAATAAGACACTCATTTCTTGACCTTAAACCATATGAGGAAAAAAAATCTAGAAAATGGAAAAGCTATAAAGATGGAAGCAGTAAACTTAAAACATGCATTTCACGGGGCAGTTATTATTCAAAGATAATTTTAGGTATAAAGTATGGGAAGAGCTTTAGGAATGGAAAGGGGCTCCAAGAAATATTTCATTTTTTGCCTTTAATGCAAAAGCATAGCATTAAATCCAATAAAAGTTTCCATTTTGCATGTTAAAATGTGTGCAAGCTACTCTTTTGTTCTGTGTCCAGTTACCATTTTCTTAAGTTAACATTTAAATGTACATGAATATCTTCAGGAAATTTGTATAAAAATGGCAAAAAAAAGTTTTTTATTGTTGCTAAAAGTGCTAAAAAGTACATTTTTTTTTCGCGCATTTTTGAAACAATATTTTGGTCTTCAAGACTGTTGACACAAACAGCCAGACAGCTGGTTCCAGATGCAGCAGGTTTATTAGTTCAGACAGGAACTAAACATGGCTTAAAGTCCACAAAGCTAAATCAGGGTCAGACAGGCTGAGGCTCACAGAAGATATTAGTGTTGTCAGGGTCTAGGTGAGGATCAGGGCAGGCAGCAGACAATCAGAAAATAAGCTAGGTCAAAAAACCGGAGATCAGGTCCAGATGGAAATGTTCGGTAATGCAGGCAGAGTGGTACAAACAATACTTCACACTGAGTGAGGCTCTGTGCAGTGCTTAAGTGTCATGTGGGTAACTGAGTCAGCTGATATCCAGGAACTGCGAAATGGGGCAGCTGGGAAATGTAGTATGTTAATACTCTGGAGATGGCTCCAGCCGGTGACCGGAGGAGGAGACGGAGCTCTGACAACTACAATCACATATCCCAAAATGCAATTGCGAGGCGACATAAAATCAAGATTTTTTTATGATTTTGTAAATTTGGAAGATGGCTGCATGCTGGAATTTGCAATTGGAAGGCAGCAGTCACATTTTTACACAGAGGTTTATACAGAGATTTTACATCTACCGGATAATTGACATTTCATGGTCAAGCGGGGACAGTCCAGTGGAGGTGCTTACACACTGGCTGTGTAGACTTGGGTTTAACCGGCCATTTCCAATGAAAAGTCTATGGAAATGCTTGTAGACCAGAATTTCTAGGTTCCTCGTTTGGAACGCTATTGATCGCGTGCCACTACAGACGTTTTTAATTCTGATCACGAGGTCTTCATACAAATTGGGCGTTTATTGATTGTGCGCCAACAGTTCAACTGATTCAACATTTTCACGCTGAACCACAGCAACGCGGCACTGTAAACAAGTGGGGACTCTGATTTGGTAAAGATGGCGTCTGCTTCAAAAAACGGAAGTACTAACTGTTGCACACTAGATCACAAAGAGAATTCATAATTAGTTTGTTTGGATTAATATGACTCCAAGATGGACATTTATTGGAACATAAAACTGAGCCTGTTCCAATTGTAGGTGACAGAAGAGCTCAAATTAACAGTAAAAACACACAAAAGGTAAGCATCTCCTCCCTGTCTCTACCTGAGTGTGTGGCGCTGGTCCGATGTGTATACCACCTGCTGGATGTTCGTTCATAAAACCATGTGGAGTACGTTCTTGCTACCCAGTCAGTGTGAATACATCATACCAGGCGTGGATAATGCTATTTCGAAATTGGGCGAGAGCTGGGTGACCACAGGGCGGTGGCAGCCAGATCGCCAACCGGCAGAAGCTTTGACTCGCCAGTCTGTAAATGTCTCCAGACAGCAGCCGTCCATATCCAGTGTCACCGGTTGCCAGCCTGCAGGCCTGATGCCCACCTGACTGCCGCCGTCTACTTTTATGACCACGCCAATGATTTTCCAAAAAATCTGCAATGAAATCTTGCCTTCTCATTTTGTCACGCCGGGTGTGAGTTCACTCCAGACGTATTTTTTCACGACGGTCGACAGCTTCTTCTGCTCAGCTGTGGTTATTTAGAGCTTCGACCATTTTTTTTAAACACAAACACAAAATAAAAATATTCACAAGAGTATAAAAATAGAAATTTACAAGTATGACAAAACAATGTGCTTCAAAAGGAGTGGGTAGAAGAAACCTCTTGTGTGGTCCCGCCCCCTTCTACAACAATTGATGTGACGTCGTCCATCTTGACTTGTCACCAACTTGTTGATTTTATTTTTAGACATCCAAAACCGCATCCCCTCGCTCTGTAGTCGGCCCACTACATCGCATTTATCAAAAGCTTTATTTTATTGTGAAAATTTGGTTATATTTTGAAAATTGACCGGATTTTCTTGTGTGTCTTGGCGTAACTTTCTACCAGAATTGACGTGGATTGCTCGCGGCTCGTGCAAAAAATAGACCAAACGCCAAAACGATCGGTGCACGGCGCGAGCCAGCCGTAAAGGACCGCAGTGCTTCCTGTCTGGTGTGAACTACACCATAGGGTAACAAGGGCGCTGAATGGAAGCGGACTCCGCTCTCTGTGATGTGAACCCGTCACCACTGATACCAGGAGTTTGCTATACATGTAACTAATGTTAAAGCAAATAGTGCTTGACTCGTCTTTTTGCCAATGCACTTCATCTCAAGCATTTTGCTTGCTCCAAAGCAACGGGAGCAAAGAATTATGTATGGTGCAGCCATAAAGCTGGAAATAAGACGTAGTAAGTAACTGAAGCATTTTAATTAAACTAAAACACCCTGATCTGTACTGCATGCAATCCAACACAGGGAAATCTTAAAAGTCAGCAGGAATCAAGCAGCTTTGGTCTTCTTTTTCCCCCCTCACTAAAAGAATAACCGTTGAAGTTCTGCTCCCTCAACAATTTTTTTTTTTCATGAAGCTTTTAATCAAGGTGAAAACCATTTTTTTAGATATCAGAAAAAGCTCTTTGACTTATTTCTTTCAGTGAAATGACAGGGAGAGATTATGTTGCATTCAGCTCTTTGGCCCTTCAGCTTTCTCTTCTCTCCACATTGTTCAGGTCGTTGTGCTTATGCTGAATAATCTTTTTTTTAAAGGCTTATGTATATCAGTTTAATGGAGGGTTACTCTGGGGCGATGGCCCTGGAGGGAGCAGATACATGTCAGGCGTTTCAACCAAGAGACTAAAGACTTTAGTAGTGCTACAAAGAAATCCTCAAATGATTAGTTTAGATAAGAAATTAGCAATGTTTATATATAAAAAAAAGTTTATTAATATGACCTCGTACGTGCTCCTTTGACATCCAATTCTCCTATTTTCTTAGTACAGTGTTCCCACACTTATAACTTGATTTCACGTATTCAACGATTTTTTTTCAGTCACGTGATTCTTCCAGTTTGTCACAAAAACTCAGACAACTCAAGACGCTTGTATGAAATCTTTGCATCCGAAGAGGTGCTGCAGTGCGGAGGTGTAGCTCCACACAGCGGAGCCCTCATCGGGGGGTGGAAAAGGCATGATGTTTTTAAGTTAAGTTAATAACCTAAAAATATTACCCCAGGAAGAAGCAAGTAGTAAGTAGACCTCCACTTATTTAATGTATCTGTTGTTGATACACACAGAGAGAAGTGTGTGTGCGTGTGCGTCTGTGTGTTGGGATTATTTGCATCTCTGCAGTCTGTTTAGAGACTGATCGCATTTGTCAATCGCTGTGTTTTATTGTGAAAAATCCAGTCCAGTGTGAACCAGTAAATGTTTTAGAAGTGTTTTTGATGAGTATTAACCGGTAACAGACATCCTTCGGCCGCGGGGCTGTGGGGCTCTTTCTGTGTTCGCGGATTCTGCATTCTCAGATTCTTCCGGTCCCTAACCCCTGGGAATGGGGGACTACTGTATTTATGCTGCACGTAGTTTGTTGGAATCAGTATGGATGCACTTTCCATGTGAGCTACTTTAAAAATGACGAGGACCACAGACAAATGTTCTAGTTTAGAATTAGTGGTTCTGATTATGTGCTTGTGTACGGATAGCTTCATTCAAAAATCTATGTTTTTTTTTTTTTGTTTTGTTTTTTTTTACGTACATCATGATTTGAAGGTTTGTTTTTGTCTTCAATGCCCACCTCCTATTTATTTCCAACCAAACCCTATCCTGTGAGCATGTGTGACCAGCATTTTATTTTTCCTATTTTTTCCCCTGACATGTTTTGGTATTCCATTCTGCTGCTTATTAAAATGAAAGTATGTGTGTGTGTTTGTGCACAATTTAATGGTTTATTTGGACATTTTCTCTGAACACTATGAGGACATTTTGAATTATGAGGATGTGTGTGTGTGTGTGTGTGTGGGAGTTTGATCCAAAGAAAAGGTAAAAGTCTCACTCTGCAGATAGGAGGTCATGCAAGATAAACAAAACATGACTTTCTGCCTTCCTCGCACATTTTCACTGCAGAGAAGGAGCTGATGGCTGATTGGGGCTCCGGCTGGCTTTCAGCTTCCTTCCGCTGAATCAGTTGTCAGGCATTTGCAGCCACGAGCCATGTCACAGGGAAAGGAGCAGCGTGTCACAGCATGAGAGAACAGGACGAGAGAAATTTCATGGCAAAGAGACAAATCTTGCCCTGAGGGTTACATACAAAAGCGGGAAAGACTGTAAGTGAGATGTGTCATAGCAAGCTGCCACTTTTGAGCTAGCATGGTCCCAGGGGACTGACAGGTCGCTGTTGCAGCTGAGGTACATGTCCAGCTGATGTGTTTGCTCTGGACTTTGCAGAGCGTACAGAGGCTGCTGCCATATAGTTTGTGAGTTTCTCTGCCTTCTTACTCCAGAATTCTGCCTCAGGGTTGAACATGTATCAAATCATGCTGAATACGTTCACGATTTGAGTTATTATTTTAAATTCTTTTCCTGCACGTCAGCAATGTGTCTGTGATATGACATGTGCACAATGTGTGTACTTTGTTCTAAATATGTTGCCAAAAAATAGTGATATTGGTCAGAAAGTGTTTTTCAAAGCAGAACCTGTCCAGTTTGGAAAACGCGTTTTTAGTTTTATTATTGTTGTTTTTATATATTTAAAAAGTATGGATAAAAAAAAAAAAAAAACTTCAATATTTTCCAGTGTACTTGTCAGTTTTTTTTTGTACTTTTTTATGGAGCATTGACTATATAGAGATGGACAGACCTATCACCCATAGAAAATGCCTTACCTACAGCTCCAGCAAAAGGAACTCAAGTCAGTTACCATATTTCTGCAATATGAACTTCGCCATTTGGAGCCAGTTGACAGGAATTGGTCCGAGTCGACATTTCTAGCTATTGTCGCCAATCATGATTAAGCTTGTTGAAAGTTCACACCCCTTTCACTAAAAGGAGCTCGGGAGAATCTGTCAATCAAACGTTTGAGGTGAGGTCCAGTGCGGCACCACATGCTTAGACATCTGATTGGTCAGTTTATAACTTTAATTACTTGTGATAAAGAAAAAAATACCTTAAAAATAGGATTAACAAGAAGATGTTAAGAAAAAAATATTAGAGCAAGAATAGTTATCCGACAAGCAGAATAAACTTTTTTTTTTTTTAATAATAAACAGTAACAACTACTTTTTATATCAGTATTTAAAAGCAACACAGAAGAAGAGCCACCAGTCTTAAGATGGGCTTGGCGGAGTTTTTCAAAGCAACATAGTGGTTGAAAAATTCAATGGATTTAGTGATTTGAAGTAATATGATGAGTTCAGTTGTCTTATTAGCCTGTTTCTTAATGTTGTGGTTATCTTAATTGTGTATATTTACATATGTTACATACTATACCAGACATTTCCAACCCTGTTCATTGTGAGTTACTGTCCTGCTTGTTTGTAGCTAACTGTGTAAGCGATTCCTGATTAGCTAGTGTGAGTGAGCCCTGTTTCTGATTGACAGGACAAACCTGATCCAGGTGACCAGTAGTCAGGGGTCGGGGGATTAGGTGGTTGACCAGTGATTGAAGGGTCGGCAGTTTAATGACATTAGCAAGCATCAATATAGCTCTAAGCTAGTGATTCTGTTTTTCTCTTTGTGGCGGTATTCTCCTGCAATCTTCTTTCAAACATTAAATTCCTGTTACACACAATGTACGTAAAAAAAAGTAAAGCAATAAAAAGACGAGCTGCTGGATGACCTCCACTGTTGATGCTTTTCTAGTCGTCGCACTAAAATGATGCAATGACACGCTAGCGTCTACACCACGCGTGCTCTGTGAAAACAAATCGCTCAGTGGAAGCAACGCTTAAGTGAGTGGAAACGCTCACCAGAATTAACTGGTCTGTACCGTACCTCTCCTCCAGAGGCTTTAGACTCTAACATCTACTACACTTTTTTTTTATTATTTCTACATTTAGCTGTCATATCTGCATTATGTTAGCTCATTTGGTGAATATGGAAACTCCTATGGATTTTTATACTAATTTAGCATTTAGCTAAAAACTTAAGCAACATGCTCGCTCTTTTGAATAATTTGACATCTACTGAAGTTTTTTGGGCTATTTTGTAGTTTAGCGAATATTTTCGCTACATGCTTGCTTTTTTGTCATTTACTGAGGTTTTTTCGGCTATTTTGTTGTTTACCAAATAATTTTGCAACATGCTTGCTTTTTTGGCCAATATAGTTACTAACGTTTTTTGTTTTTTTTTTAGAATAATTTGGCACTTAGCTAATATTTTAGAAAGCTTTCAGCGTTTTCAGTCATCAGCTTCAGTGTCTTTAGCTATCATCTCTAGAATCTTCAGCAGACAGATTCAGCTTACAGCATTATTAACGCAGGCAATGCAATATATCTAGTTATAATTTTCTTTTCATAATTAAAAATTTATTGTTGTTTCAGTAATTTGTTTGATAACTTTCTCCCCAAAATTTGACTAACACTCCAGTGTTTTTTTTTTTTTT
>NW_023416928.1:89755-97791 GCF_002922805.2 Oryzias melastigma | reverse complement strand
GCCGGTTCTAGCTAGCAGCTCGGTGGTTGGAGACCCGCCCGTGATCTAGTGAGAGCAGCCGGTGAGTTAGAGGGCGGGACGCCTGCGTGCGTGCGATGTGGAAAGGCACGTATGAGAAAATCTGCGATTAATGTGTCAAAAAAATTGTCGGTGTCATGCACATGTCAAATTAACGCGACAAATCTGACAGCCCTAATATATATATATATATAAAACTCTATTTGTTTTTGCTGTCACACAACCCTCTGCATTCATCGAAATGGGACCGCCGAAACAGAGCCCTAGATTTGTGTTCCCTTGTGGTTGCACTACACACATGCATACACACAAAAGCAGCAGTGACTGAACTTTGAATCTTAGACACACTTCAGTCAGTTTTGCAGGAACCAGAACTGCTGAAATGTTCTGATAACTCTGCAGGGTGTCAGGTCAGATATTACTCTGATAAGTGAGTGCTGATATCTGCAAACCAAACTGAGGAAAAATACTTTGCAAAATGCAAAACTATGCTGAGTTGCCATGACAACAGAAAGAATGGGTTATCAGAGAAGCTGTGCTCAACCCATGAGACCTCAAAAGGCAGGAAGACATGGGATGGGTTCTCAGCTGTTACCCCCTTGATTGGACACTATTTTTGCCCACTGTTTCATCAACCAGATATGTCAGTCTGGACTTGGTACAGTTTATAAGTTGGTTGGACTGTATCACACGGGGTTAAATTGGATTACTTGCCTAGGTTTATCAGTGTTTACATTGTAAAAATGGCGGTTGAACTACCTTCTTAGAATACCCAAGGTGCTTTTTTAGTCACAGTCCCATTCACCTATGTACACTGATGACGGCTCTGCTGTATAACACTGTGGCCAAGCTGTAGCACGACGAGCAATGTGGGCTTTAGTGTCTTGCCAAAGGACACTTCGACACATAGGCTTGCAGGCCAGGAACCAAACCTGCAACCTTGTGATCAGAGATTGACTCTACCTGTAATAGTTACAAAGACAACAGAAAAGAAAGGGGATGAATTTTAGTCATGGGTAGGGTTGGGCACTAATATTCACTGAAACCGAAAGAAGCTGCTTCAATCAGTTACGCATTTCGGTGCTTAGTTTCATTGAAGGTCTTTTTGTTTTAAAACATGTAAATCACTTCTACTCTGCTCAGTACGTTGAAGTTCTAGACAATCCTTCTGCCTCTCCTGCGATAGGCGGGCTCATATAAAACCACTGACAAGGCAAGCATGAGCACGCGCCTCGCAGCGCTAGAATGTCTGGCTACATTTCACAGCAGATCACAGAGGTTTGACAGGTCGCTGGACCGCATCAGCCAATCAGGAACTCAGCTTTGGGCATGTGAAGTGTTCAGTGACCATATCAGAGTGTAAAATACTAATCAGCTTTTTGTCCTGTTGCAACGCGGCAGTTCTCTGGCTGCAGCCCACCTCCCAGACTTCAGCGGAGCTCGCTCGCTCAATACGCTGGGAGACAGACAGCCGCTGCAGTCAGCAGAGAAGCCTGCTCAGGCCTCCTGATCTGTGATGTTTTTCTTATTTTCGTCAAGACAATAATAAAAAACAAAGGTCCCCTATTTTCCCCCTCTCTGGTTAATGCGGGACACCCTTCAAACTCAGTCACAGAGAGAAAGAAACACAGCGGAAGCAGCTGTCATCCAGACTCATGCCACAAATGAGATCATAGCTCAGGATCACATGTTTGACACGCAGCAAGCAGCAAATTTGGTGGAGGGCCACAGGTTTGCGGCCCAGCAGTTGGGGAGCTCTGCTTAAACAATAACAGCTTGCACGTGAAAAACTACAACACCCAAAATGTCAATTTTTGATGCGGAAGTCTTAACCATGCATTAATATGTGATTTGGGAATGAAAATGTGTTGATATGAGAAGATATAGACATTATTTTTTATTACTGAAGTACCGAAATTGGCACCGATTAGGAACCAAAACCAAAGAACCGCATTTGCACCATAACTGAATTAAATCCAATTGATGCCCAAACCTGGATATGCTTCCTCTATTAAGCAATCCAGTTCTTATGGTTCTGTTTTAATGATTTTTTTTTTTTTTAACAACACATTGCCCTCTGTATCCTGATTGGCCATAGAGCACTGTCAATTAATCTCTTCTAAGCATTGTCTGTTACAGAATGCATTTAGCTTCCAAAATATACATAAATCTTCAATCACTGTTAGATCTTTGTTTTCATTCTGTAATCCTGAACTTATTTTTCTATGAAGGTTGGAACTCTTAAAACAAGAGAAAAAAGTATGAAATGGTTCATGTCGGTCTTAAAGATTTTACAGCCCTAAAATATCTACAATAAATGTAAAAAATAAAGCTGACTCCTTCACGGATTTCACCTATTGGAGGTTATTTACAGAATATAACTCCCATATTACACGAGTAAACACTGTATATGAAAAAGTTATATGGAAATGTTTTGCTACTCACTTTTTTATCAAGCAATAGATTAAATCGGTCAGACTGCAGAAGTTGTTTCAAATAAATCAAGTTTTTGATTGTTTTTTGTTTTTATAATGCAAATTGTATCCCAAGATCTCAATCAACACTGAATGCTTCTGCACAAACAGTGCTGTCAGTGGAACATCACAGCCTACAGTAGAGTATAGACTCCAAATTGGTGAGACTGGAGCTTCTTAACTCTGTCGCTATAAACTGAGAAACAATAAAAAACCTTGAATAAAAAAAGGAATAATGTAGTTTCCTCAATTATCCCTCTTTTTCACATAAATCATCATTACCTTTCCCACCCACACACGAGGCTCCATGCGCGGCAGGACCCTCAGAGTGCAGCACATTTATCCTGCGCTCTGTAACACAGTTGGCACTTTTAATCCCCCGGGAGGAGATGTGTCTTCCCGGCTGGCAATGTACACATAGCATAAAAAACCTGGAGGTCCCAAGTTTGACAGCTCCGCCCACTGTGCTTGCTGTTTTTCCCCCCGTGTTAGATGGATCTCAGAGGGGAGCACAGGCCATGTCACCAGTTGATAAAACAAATATTGGAGAAGTATATGTGACATTGCATAACTGCTCTTGTGTGGGAACACAGTGTAAGCACACCGTGTCTCTGGAGGATGTGGTAAAACATTATAACCACCTGAAGACTTTTACATCTTGTTTAGTCAGCTGCAATTTCTACACTTTCAATTTCTAGGGATGCAACAATTCTCAGTTTAAAACCAAACCGTATGCTTCACCATTGAACCAAATCATGGGGAAAGTGAATCGATGCAACCTCACTGCATACATTTGCTTATGTTGATGTTGAAAGTGTTGAAGGGGCCATATCATACTTTTCTTAAGCCTTTCAGAGTAAACTCTGTCCATATATATTATCATATATTACCTTTGGAACACTAAAGAACAAATTATTTGTGAAATATGAGTTATTTATGCGAGTTTTTTCTTACCCAGAAGTAAAACAACAAAACAGCTGCTTGTTCTTAGAAATCCAACAATGAGGAACCCGATCATTACTTTATTTTGGGATGGGGACCAAATTTTCCACAACAATGAACATCGACGTTGTCTAAAAATTGTGGAAACTGCGAAAGTCCCGCCCACCGCTGTTACCAGAGGCGAGCAGTTCAGAATGGACAGACACGCCTCCACCTCAGAGTCAATTCCAGCTGAGCCCACCTGGAATTCTTTTTTCTAAGTTTTCACAAACACAATAAGGGAAATTTCTTAGAAAAAATAAAAAACAGTAAAAAAAAAAACGAAAAGAAAAAAAAAATCAATTCATGTGGGAAGTGAATTGATGCAACCCCACTGCACACATTTGCATTTGCTGACGTTGAAAGTGTTAAACATGCATTTTGCTAAATGTAGGAAGGATTTCTTATTTATAGCTTTTTACATGACACCAGGCTTGGAATTAGACAACTGTTTTTTTTTGTATCTTTATTACTTGCCTATTAGCAACTTTAAAAAAAGAATTTTCTGAATTTTTATAGTTGTGCTGTTTTGTAAAACAAAAATCATTAGAAGTTTAATGATTAACCAACGATCTATTTATATTCCCTTTATCCAACCACATTAATCTTTCTGAGGCAAGTTGTTAACCCAATCAACCTATAATATCTCATTATAAAATCATTTCAATTGATTTTAATCACATTCATTTAGCTGATATTAGAAAATACAATTTGGATGTAGGTACTGTGTCTTACCATAAAATAAAAATCACCAAATCATCAAGTCATCATTCCAGTTCAATGTGTGGAAACACTTTGAATTTTGGAAAGTCATACAGTGTGGTAGAATGTACTAATAATGTTCCATTTGGATTATTTTAATGTGGAGGAACAATAGTGGGCTAAACTTTATCAAACTAAATGTTAATGGATTTGACATTCATTTTTGTTTCCTTGTTTGTTTGTACACGTGTTTAATTTACACTTGATTATCTTGAAGAAATCTGTAAAACTTCACCTGCACTGTTCAGTACCAGGTATTAATCACTGAGTGATTCAGATAGTTCAAAATGAACAAATATAAACTATGAATCTGATCAGGAACCATAAATTATTATCTAATTATTGTTAACACTTGTTAAATCCTAGAAACAAATTACATGTAAAGTGGGGTCATCTAGACCCCACAAGACAGCATCCTAAACATTTTTTTTATGTTCACTGGTGTCCGTGGCAGATATAAAATCCTGTCCACCTTTGACATGGGAAGGATCACACATCAATGTAATGGTCGGGTCATCTGGACCCCATAAGAGAGCACAAGGTTTAGTATGAATCGTTACACCCCCACTTCTCATATATAGGCTGAAACTCCTAAATTAAGGTTTGAACCACATTGTGGGGAAAGTGAATTGTTGCATTCATAGAATTTACATCAAATAATAATACTTGTTTATTAATCAATTAGTCTCAAAACTTTAGAGACGATTGAAAGTTGAGAACCTGCATGTCCATGTGGAGGCTTCCTGGGTTTCTCCAATTAATGTGGAAACACTACTGCTTTTGTTTACTCGTCTTTATTGATCTGGTCAGCCCACAGCAGTGTTTTCTGGAGTCTTCACTCTTTTTGTCATTAAAGCTCCACGCCAGCTCACCACTGTCTTCTACATTGCCTGCACCATCCATGTAGCTGGAGTTGTTAATGCATTAACCCTTACACACACAGCAGTGAAGGAATATCATCTGGTAACATCCACCTTCAAATCTAACTTTTCTCACCCCTATGAAAATCTATATAAAAGAGAATTATTTATCTGCTATGTCAGTTTTAGGATTTGTTTTTTGGAGAACCTATATGTGAAAACTGAGGGCATACCGGCTGGAATCATTCTTTTATGCCTTACTTATTTATCTGCATACCAAAAAAAATAAGGCTCAAGAAAAACAAACGTAATACCGGTCCAATTAAACAAAAGATGGGTGGCTATACCTGCAGGATCTAGCTAGGAGAGAAAATTAGTGAAAAACAGCCATATGGATGCAGGTCATGAACTCTGTAAACACAGCAAAGAAAAGAAAAAAAACAAAAAATCAAATTAGTTAATTTAAAATTGACCAACACCACTTTGAATAAAGTGAAATATCAAAAAGAAAACAGAAATGTAACCAAAAACTTGTAGGCCCGATCCGAATACTCCCCTTCTCCCTCTCCCTTAGCCCTCCCCCTTGATTTGGAGTGGCAGTTGAAGTCAAAGTCGTGTCCGGAATTATTATTTTTTAAGTTTCACACTCCAAATAGAGGGGTCCAAAGTCTGCTATCGCGAGAGTTAACCGCGTTGCGCGAAGAAGCGCTTTTCTTCCCTTTGGTGCGCTCTGAACCACAGAAGTTTACATTTAAATGTAAGTAATGACTTTATGTTGTAGCACGACCTTTTTAAAGTTATAAAACCGCTGTTGTT
The DNA here is from genome assembly GCF_002922805.2 of Oryzias melastigma. Lineage (NCBI taxonomy): Eukaryota > Metazoa > Chordata > Actinopteri > Beloniformes > Adrianichthyidae > Oryzias > Oryzias melastigma. The sequence continues at coordinate 91,880 of NW_023416928.1, read as the reverse complement.
AAGGATATTAAACCGCTGGAAGCGCCGTGCTAATGCTAGCGGGCCGGCGATGTTGATGACGTCATTGAACGGAAGTCACGTCCGAAATATTAGACACTATTTTTACATCACCCTCCGTGTGGAGCAAGGACGGAGGGATAAACGAAGGGGGAGAGCTAAGGAAGAGGGAGAAAGGGAGTATTCGGATCGGGCCATAGACTGTTCTGTAGGTCATATAATAGGACCAGCTCTCATTTTCTATCATCTGTCTGTTTAGTTGCTTTCCCACTATAGTGTGTGGCCCCTCACAACCTAAACACAACATAACCAGTGGAAAAAAATGGCGAGTATTTTCAGTGGTATCCAGTTTTGATCCAGATTCCAGCTCAGATGAGAAAAAGAAAGCCCCACATGGATCTATTTGTCTGCAAGTGTTTGAATCAGAATGGAGTGGAGCGGGGAGCTTGTGACCTGCTCATTGTAGTTTGTATTTAACAACCAAACATCATTTTTTTGTCTGCTTCTAATTCACCACAACTCGAATGGGGAAATACACATGCAGTTTTAATCTGAATTTTCTTTATATAAGTCTTCTATTGTGAGAAAAATGCTACAAAGACACAATTCCCAATGGACTGGGTCTTTAAGGAAAGTCCTCAGTGAAAAATCTCTGTGTATCCTAAATCTTAAATTTAATTCTGGAAAACGTCAAATACTTAATGTCAGATTATGTATTACTACTGTTCTCCATTTCAGGGATTTAATCCCACTTCCCAGAACATATACGGGCTAACCACTCTCGCTGCCTTGAACAGCGGGGCTTTGACTACAAAGTCTTTATGTTGGAGACTATTTCAACAGATTGTTCATTTAAAAATGCATTTTGTGATTAACTGTAATGAAAGAATTCTAATCACTTGGCAGCGTGCTTTATTATTTCACTGAATCGTATAAAGCCAGTCGAGCATTAAATTAGTCCTGTATTTTCATGGCATTTGCGGGATCACGATTACAAGTGAATCCAACTTGGCAAACTCCGAGGCTTTGGGGTTGAGGAATAAATATGCAAACAAATGAGCCTCCAGCATGTGAAGGTTAATATTTCTGCACCGCATATGGAGTCTAAAATCTGGTTTAAAAAAGTGAGAATAATGAAGGACTAGATGAAAGAAATGGGATAAAGTGTTGGTGAGATGCGTTTTTGTCCTTTTTGAAAAAATGATGAGAGATAAGCTGAGCTTTTAGGGAGGTAAAGAGAGTTCCTAAAAAGGAGTGAGGATGTGAGAAATGTGTAGTTTCCCATCTCTGCCAGATAATACGAGTCAGCTCTCCAGCTGTGTGGATGATAGGTATCAGTGTCTCCCTCAGGGAAACTGGGCTCAGCTTTCAGAAGAAATACAATATTTTGGCTTTGTTAAGGGTTTTACACAGTAATGATTTGCTCTTTTTTCTTCTCTTGATCATTTGTCTCTGTCAAGTGCTTTGTCATTGTAAGGTGTGCTCTTTAAAGTTTCTCTGGTCTTGCATGAGCTCAGTACTTAAAAAAAACATGACTTCCAAATACTGCACCATTGACAGATTATTATCCATAGAGTGCATTCCATACCTAAAACGGTATTGTTTGATTGAAAAAAATGCTTTAAATACACGTAATAAGAATAAGGTAAGTCAAATCATATAAATCAAAAATATATAATTCTGCTTGCTGATTTAATGTTAAAAGTTGGTACTTTATGAAGATGTCAGAACAGCTGAATAGACTTGTTTTTTAGACAACCATTTTTTTAAGGTTGTCTTTAATATTTACATATAGAAAACATTACATGCGTAACCTTGCAAACTGTACGGGATTAACATCAAGGGAAGTTAGTATGGTGCTTAATTTCCGCCAATAGTCTCCCATGGGAATATATCAAACTCCACGCACGCAATAAACATTCCACGGGCAGAATTCTGCCTCCATGAGCGCTCCTGTATCCCTGTGCGCGCGTGGAACAACTACTGCACGCTAATGGAAGTATTCTTATACTAGTATATGCAACATTTTTCACTACTGCTTTTGTCCAGCAGAGGAATGCTGAAAAACGGTTACTGAGGAGATGATGGCTGTGAAGGTACGCTAAGTGACATAGATTGTCTGGAAAAC
>NW_023416928.1:77479-89631 GCF_002922805.2 Oryzias melastigma | reverse complement strand
ACGCTAAGTGACATGGATTGTCTGGAAAGCAGTGAGAAGTAACGTGTATCATGTTAAAAGTTGTTTTAATGAGCCTGGAATCATACAACCGCATTTCAGTGACTTGCTTGTTTTTAAGATATTTCTGATAAGGAGCTATAGCTTTTAAGATGACGTCACACTTGAGCGAGGCACGTGCCATGTAACAAGCATAGCATGTAATAAGCCTTTTCAGCTGTGTTTAAGTAAACGTAAAACAATTTTCCTGTTTAATAAAATGACAATCATTGCTTTACATTTGTCTCCAGCTCATTCCTACTCGTGGTCTTATTCCTACATGTTGGTTCATTCTTTCCACTCCGAGCACACAGCCTATTCAGACTGATTGGAAATGAACTAAGACTACCTTGAAAAATAGGTCAGTTCCTAGTCTCAGACCATGGTCCGCTTTGGTGCATTCCGACTAAAACTTTGGGCAGGGTTTTCAGGGGAATCAAACTCTTGTTCTTCTAAGCTAACCGAATGTCTTCAGTCTGAATACACCCCGATGATCTCTTAGTCTGGTGCATTTATTTCTGACATTAAATTTAGTCATGAAATTGAAACTCGGGACATAATAGAAATCCATGAAAACTCCTTAAGGTAAACCGTAAACTTCCTTTATGTGACCGAATGAATGTGTTATTTTTCCACCTTCCGCCCAAGCTGATGTTAATGATAACACTGAATTTCCAAATATAGACAAAAGCCTAAACAACCAGCCACCGAGTCCTCCATTATTTCCCCCAATGCAGAGTAACAGGTTTATAGATCGCCTGAACAGTCTGAGCTGGTTACACTTGCAAATGCTGCTCACAATTTTCTCTGACAGTCATGGCCAAGTGGGAGCTAAACTCGAGCTAAAGCAAACGGCGCCAAATGCAAAAGTGCCTCTTTGCAATTAAAGGAGTTACTTGTTCATTCGATTTAAGCCATTTTCATACCATTAACATTCACTCTGCTCACACATTTCTGTCTTCTTTTTATGTGTAGATAGTGGTTTAAAATTGCTCCCGTCTAATTTAGATATGAGTGGTTAGTCATAAACCCGAGTATACAGACAATTTTAATGTTTGACCGTATTGCTTCTTGATGAAAATGCCTCCATTAATCCAATGACTCCATATGTGATGGTCCTGTTTTCCCTGACACTGTTCTTATAGTCTCAGATGTAGGGAAAAAGGAGGGAAAAAAGACATTTTGGAGTCTGAACTGTGAAATGAATGCATTGCCAGTAATTTTGCCTGTGCAGTGAGCTAAAAAATTGTCTGTAATAACCCTTCTACCAGACTGAGTTTAGATCACTGATATGAACAATTTTCTCACTTCAACAGTTCTTTTTTAACAACATCAACATCAGTGGAGTAAAATGATGTCCACAACCATTACTTAATATAGTCTTTCGCTTCAAAGACAGAATTTAGATTGAATGCATATTTATATTTCAAACAGTTCTTTCAAAAGTAACGTCAGTTTAATATCTGTGCAATGATAGACATGTCATTGGGAGGCGATTGTAATTTGATTAAGTTCTTTTCTGTCAAGAATTTACTTGGAATTCTGAACTGCACAAATATTTACTACTATGACAGTTGAGTGATTTATAATCACTATTTCTGAAAAAAATACCAGATTCTATGAAACAATATTTTCTGCACAAAACGGGGTTTCCAGTTCATGTCTTTATTTTGAAAATATCCTGAAGCCTCCTACAATTTCTAGTACTGTATACTGTATGCTCTTAACTTTGCTAACGCTTTCAATATTGCTAATGCTTCTAACGTGGCTAAAGATTGTAACGTGGCTATTGCTCCTAACTTTCTGATGCTTTATATGTGGCTAACATGTCTAACTTGGCTAAGGCATCTAACATAGCTAACGAACCTGATATGGCTAACACTTCTTACATGGGTAATTCCTTTTAACGGGGCTAACATTTCTAACGTGGCTAACGATTGTAACGTGGCTAAAGCTCCTAACTTTGCTAACGCTTCTAACATGGCTAACGCTTCTAATGTGGCTAACATGTAACATGTCACAAACAAGTTCTAGAATTACTGGGAACACGGTTAATAAAATCTGACTGATGGATTTTTCTCCCATTTTTTTTTTTTGGTCAAAATGTGTGTTATAGTTCATTGCACTATATATATATATATTATAATTTTAAAATTAGATTTTTTATTGATGGTGGAATTTACAATCTGATGTTCCTTTTAGTGCGGAAACTATGGCCATTACTGGTACAAAATAAGACTACTAGATTATTCTTCATGATTACTTTTTTGGTCAACAGCTTTTAGATTTACTTTCAAAAATAAAAAAAAATAAAAAAAACAAATCTGGGATCCAGAGGAACAGATGAAGATTGCATAAAATCTAAAAAAACTGATAGAAGCAGAAATGAAAACCTCAAAAGGAGTATGCTATACTGGGGAATGGCACTTTTTTTGAGAAAAAGGATGATGTCTACCAGTAAGTAATTTTTCATAAGCCATTATGAAAATATCTGAACATTTTTTGTTTGTAGGAACCAAGACAAAAAACCCAGAATCTAAAACCTACTTTCAGACTTTGCAGTTGAGGATAAATAAAAGAACTGTAGCGCTTTACCAGTCATGTTGACCATCATTTTTCTTTTTTTTTTTACTGTCAGACTGACATCGAACTGAACCCACAAGAATACACACCTTAGACTCACACACTCACCAGCAGGCATACAGAGGTGTGACATTCACTTGCTGAGTTTATTGAAGCAGAGTGTTTATTACAGTTATTGGTGACCCTGGTCCTTTTTCTTCAAGAGAGGGGGTGTTGGTTGTAGTTGTGCTGGTAATTCAGACTTAAATTAAACTGTTTTTCTGGTGGACTATTTAACAGAAAATAGTTTTTCACTTTTAAATTGTCCTGAACTATTATCTCAAAATAAAAAAAATATGACATGATAATATCACTATAGATGCTCCAGTTTTGATTGTCCCCATTAAGAACATTCAGCTGGAGTTATTTGATGGAGCAGAGTAATACAAGACAGAGATTCTTTCATTTTGTGTCATCTAATTTGACGTATTTATTAGGAATAACTTCAATAATGCTTGTTTAATGATACATGTTTTCTGAATATTGTAGAATGTATTCTAGAGCACAGAAATATGCACAAAGATCTGGCTACTTACAAAATTGCAATACTTTTGTCTGAAAATGTTGATTCATTATATTCTTCTGCAACATATTGAGTCCCAGTGATAAACAGACATACACAAATCCAACTTAGGTGAATAAAAAGTATGTTTCTTAAGTAACTTTGGTGTATTTTAAAATATTTTCACTGGAAAAGCTTGATGTCATTACACAATAAAAAAAATGGCAGTACAAGAGAACTTTCTCCAAATCTATCTTTGTAAAAATATAATTGAAGATTTAAAATATGTTTGGATATATCCCAAAGAAATATTCTTTCATACTTTGGTCTAATTTCTTTAATGACCTAAGAGTTAACATCGATGAGCAAACTGACTTTATTTATTTATTTTTTTTAAACACGAAACTTTAAAGGTTTACCGTTTTCCCTCTGTCCCAGTGTTGGAAAAAATACCCAAAACATCCAAATACTGAAAGAAAAATAAATAAATAAATAAAGAGAAGTAAAATGTCTGGAACCATGACAGCCAACGAAGAATACTTATGCATATGTATAAGAACAAAGCCAGAGTTCAAAGTAAGCGTCGAGACCAAAGGCAACAGAAGTCTCCTTAAACTTGTATGGGAGAAATACTTTGAGAATGAAAAAACTATTAAAATTAAATGTTAACTGTCAACATAAAATGCTATCTCCTCCATGCAGTTCTGGAACTGGTTTCTAAACTGGCTGCAACCCTCCTCCAGATAAAAACTACAACAAGGTTAGTTTCCTTATGGTAACTAACTAAAAAAACAGCCTTTCAGCTGATACAGGGAGAAAAAGCGGCATTTCACTGACTTTTTCTCCGGAGGTAAACGGGTGTTATACAAATTTGAACACTTGTTAATATTGACTTGAAAAAACAATAAACGTTCTCTGTCCCATTTGAAGCTCATCTTGCACACCAAACTGCTAGACAGTTACAGTTTGTTCACATTCAAAAGCGTAAAAGCTGATAGTTCTGAAAAGGTTTTAAAATATCATTTTCAAAGGTTTTCCTAAAGTTTAGGAAATGTCCACTTACCAAAGTACGATTTCCACTTCCAGCTACAGATTGATTCTGGCGCCATCTTGCGTGGGACCATGTGGCCCCTAGTGGTTAGCGCTCTTGGCTCACAGTCAGGGCCGGCCCTGAGCGGCATGGCGCCCCATAGGCAAAAAGGGATCTTAGTTGATTTCCAAGCAATTTAATAAAATAGACAAACCTCTGCTGAGGGCTTATTTTGGGACTTTTTCATCCTTAAAGTTTTAACAGCTGCAACCCCCCCCCCACCTAGCTTAACTACCAAATTTACAGAATTTCCCTGCAGTCATAAATAAAGTTAATCTTGAATCTTAACTATAGGACCAGGCAAGAAGGCGCACAGCTTGGGGGAAAAACTTGATTACATCAAACTTTTGAGTTGTTACTTTTTATTTTTACTTTAAATGAGTTGTGCGTCAAACTGTTTCATGTTTAAAAATAACAAATGTATGTATAGCAATTGGGATTTGCCGCCCATTTCGCCCTTACGCAGGGTCGGCCATGCTCACAGTAAAAACGCTGTGATTCAAGTCCTGGCAAGGTGTTTCCTGTGTGGAGTTTGCATGTTCTTCTCATGCTTGCAATCATTTTCTCTGGGTATTCTCCCCCCCCCCCCCACAGTCCAAAATCATGTTTTATAGAGAGGATGGCTTAAAGTAACATGAAACAAACAAAGTAAGGGATTGAAAAAAATGTAAAGGTGGAAGACTAAGAAACTGGTGTAGTCCTAGACAAGAATATGGTATTATTAGATTGTAAATGCATATATTTAAAGTCCTCCTCCCACACACATCTGAGTGTGGTAAATGTATTCTCCACATCTGACCCTATCCGGTGGGAGCAGTGATCTGCTCTCACTGTCACACTCAGGAACCAGTTTTGTGGTTCCACGCTCCTATCCAATTCCTTAGTGCCGAGTGTCAAGCATTGAGGCATTTTTAGAATCGTTGTTGTGACCCTCTCTTTGGATCCAAACCCACTATTTCCTATTTTCAGAGCAGACATTACTCTAGACATTGAGCTGGGCTTGTTTGCCTTCCTGCATCCATTCATAGTGCTCATTGTATATTGGCAGTTATAAAAAGTGTCCTGGAGTCAATACAACCTGTTTATTAGTATTTCCTTTCTTAGAAAGAGACAGGCAATTGCTAACAATTACCAACCTTTTTTTATTATTTTTATTTTAAAACTTTTGAGAATTTAGTTGTATGAATTCAGTGAATGAATGAATAAATAATGTGCATGTGTTTCTGTTTAGTTTGTGCTTTGTTCTTACTTCTAAGATGTAATTAATCTTAGTTCTGTTTACCATTTTTTTCTGCAGTTTCTAAGAATCAGAGGAGATCAAAACAGGAAGAATCTAGTTTCATTGCTATTGTTGAGCTCTTTTACAGTGAGAGCCTACAACACCCAAGGGGATAATAAATCTCTAGCTAGAATCAATGGGAATGATTATCATGTCATAGCTGAAAGAAGTGGCTTTAGAGTCTGTATACATTTAAAGCCAAGAGCAATATAAATAGATCAATGTTGGTTTTCTTTTCCATTAAAGTGATTAGAGCTTACTTCTTTTGAATTAATAATAAAATATATTTATATAGTAATAAGTTAAAGCACTTTATCATAAACATTTACAAACGGGACATACTGTTTAAAATCATACTCCAACTACATATGTATTTTTTTTCTGTTGTAAAATTGTTCCCAGTGGTTTCCAAATATGACTATGCAGTTTTTAGCCAAAATCAAAAAGCCTGTGTCATTTTTGTAGACGTAGATGCAGGGCAGCAGGATTAGACATTTTCTCTGAGTTAAGGAAGGGACTGTTACCTTTGCTCATTTCCCATTAGGCCTTACACTCTCTCCCACTAGCCTATAGCATCTCACAACCCTAAACTAACACTAGCGTAGGAAAAAAAAAAAAGGCAAGCACATTTAGAGCTAGATGGCAGCTCAGATGAGGAAAATTAAGACATTATTAGATCTATTTGTTTGCAAGTAGAAAGTAGATGCTTAAGAATTGTAGCGGAGTGAAAGTGTGAAACTGAAGGGAGTGAAAGTGTGAAACAGTAGGGAGTTTAAAGAAGTGAAACTTTGACCTCCTTATGGCAGGTACTGCATCAGAAACCTGAGCTTTTTAAACAGTGAGTTTTAATTTTTTCCCTGATCCAAAATGAGTAGAATAAAAAAATACTCAGAAACACTGTTGTAGTCTTAAATTATTTTATGTGCATCCTCCATCATGAGAAAAATGCAGCTAGGACATATTAAAAAAGCACGATTTTCATTGGAGTGGATCTTTAACTCTAAAAGTCAAAATTTAAAGACTGTATGATTGTTAATGTCGTTTTTATTTGTGTCTAAGGAAATGTCAATGACTAAAAGGCATTTCTGAATGCAATAAGGATAGAAATACTTATTTAGTTATTATATTTACACTTGTTTAAATACTTACACATTTAGTACGTAATTCATTGCCTTGACCACTGTGTCCCTTCCGGGGTTGCGGGGTGCCGGAGCCCAACCCGGCTGCTGATGGGCGAAGGCGGGGTTCACCCTGAACAGGTCGCCAGTCTGTCACAGGGCCACAATCACACACCCATTCACTCTCACATCCACACCTAGGGGCAATTCAGAGCCTAGGGGCAATTCAGAGTCACCAATTGACCTATGAAGCATGTTTTTGGATGATGGGAGGAAGCCGGAGTCCCCGGCGAAAACCCACGCATGCACGGGGAGAACATGCAAACTCCACACAGAAAGGTCCAAAATCCCCCAGCCGGGATTTGAACCCGGGCCTTCTCGCTGTGAGGCAAGAGCGCTAACCACTGCGCCACCATGCAGCCCACTTTCAGTACTTACTCTTACAATTTATATATTTACATTAAAATACGTACAAATAAATACTTCCACTTGTTTACAGCAGGTGTTTAAATTTTGGGTATTGTTTAAAAAGAAGTGCAATGGTCTCTCGTTTATTGCAAGAGTCACATTGAAAAAATAACTTGAGATAGGTGAAATACGCAAAGTAGGATTAATAATGTATTAAGGCGGAAAAACCCTTAACTTGAGACACTTTTATCATGTACATGTTTACATGTTTCTGTCTTAATAAAACTCTCAATATTCAAACTTTTGCAGGAAAATAATTCATCATAGAATGAAAACAAACCATTTGTAATCATAGATTTACAGTATTACAAATTTGCATGTTAAACACATTCTGTTAATGAAACACAAAATGGAGAAGATCAATTGACAACAACCATCAGCCAATAGGGGTACAAAAATCCGCTGAAAAAAGAAAAAAAAAATATGTAAAATTGGACTGAAAAAACTTAAATGAAGCAAGATCTTGGAAGATGAACAAAATAGCACTTCATACTGCAACATAACACTTCATACAGCAGTATAGCACGTTACACTGCAATGTAGCACTTCATACCGCAATATAGCACTTCATATCGTAATATAACACTTCATACAGCAGTATAGCACGTTATACCGCAGTATAGCACATTACACCTTAATGTAGCACTTCATACCACAATATAGCACTTTATACCGCAATATAGCACTTCATACCGCAGAGTAGCACTTGATACAGCAAGTAGCCCCTCATACCTCAATATAGCACTTTATACCACAATATCGCACTTTATACCACATTATAGAACGTTACACCGCAATGTAGCACTTCATACTGCAATATAGCACTTCATACCGCAATATAGCACTTTATACCACAATATAGCGCTTCATACAGCAGTATAGCAGGTTACACCGCAATATAGCACTTTATACCACAATAACGCACTTTATACCGCATTATAACACGTTACACCGCAATGTAGCACTTCATACTGCAATATAGTGCTTCGTACGACAGTGTAGCACTTGATACCACATGTAGCACCTAATATCGCAATATAGCACTTTATACCGCAATAAAGCACTTTATACCACAATATAGCACGTTACACTACAATGTAGCACTCTATACCGCATGTAGCACTTCATACCGCAATATAGCACTTTATACCGCAGTACAGCATGTTACACCGCAATATAGCACTTCATACAGCATGTAGCACTTTATACAGCAGTATAGCATGTTACACCGCAATATAGCACTTTATACTGCAATATAGCATTTTATGCAGCAGTATAGCACGTTACACCGCAATGTACCACTTCATACCGCAATATAGCGCTGTATACCGCAATATAGCGCTTCATACCGCAGTAAAGCACTTGATACTGCAGTATAGCCCTTCACACCGCAATATAGCACTTTATACCGCAATATAGCGCTTCATACCGCAATATAGCACTATATACCGCAATATAGCACTTTATACCGCAATATAGCACGTTACACCACAATATAGCTCTTCATACTGCAATACAGCGCTTCGTACCGCAATATAGCACTTCAAACCGCAATTTGGGGGGTTGATAAATAAAAAAAAATAATAATAATACCTTACCTCAGCAAAACTGTCAAGGTACTTTTGAGCAATTAAAGAGTCATTACACATTCAATAGGCCTTATGATAAATTCAAAAAATTGATGAGCTTCACGGTGGCGCTCTTGCCTCACAGCAAGAAGGCCCCGGATCAAATCCCGGCTGGGGGATCTAAAAAAACATCAACTGGGGACCTTTCTGTGTGGAGTTTGTATGTTCTCCCCGTACATGCGTGGGTTTTCACCGGGGACTTTGGCTTCCTCCCACCCTCCAAAAACATGCTTCATAGGTTAATTGGTGACTCTACATTGCCCCTAGGTGTGAATGTGAGAGTGAATAGGTGTTTGATTGAGGCCCTGCGACAGACTGGTGTCCTGTCCACGGTGAACCCCGCCTTCGCCCATTAGTAGCTGGGTTAGGCTCCGGCACCCCGCGACCCCGAAAGGGACAAAGTGGACAAGAAGATGAATAAATGGATGAGCTTCTTCTATAGTTATTTTAGCAAAAGCACCTAACATCACTATATAAACAAGGTTTTGATTAACATTTGAAGTCGTTAAAGCAAAAACAGTCCTTATGAAAAAAGGTTTTAATTAACATTCAAAGTCGTTAAAGCAAAACCAGTCCTTATGAAAAATTGAGAACTGTTTTACTTTTTATAAGCAGATATGTAAACGTGATTAACATTTCACTAAATTCCTGGCAGAGAAGCATCAAACAATTTAAAGTACATATTGGTTTTTACTTCACCTACTAATAAAACAAACAGTTTAGCCCTTTCATGAAAACTTTCAAAGCTAAATCTATATAAAGATTTGGGGAACTTCTGAGTATGATGTTTTCATCAGAGAGAAGAGATACTCAGAATGAAGTAAGGATATTTTTAGAATTGAATCACCTTGTTTTGAGTAATGAGCTAGCTCGTAACTGCTCTTTAAGATTATATGTAATCCAATTTTTGATTATCAACAATTACTCTGAGCTCATACAGAATAGTTTCATTGTTATCTGTTTTTCGTCTCCACCAATCATGCTGAGCTACTGATTATCAATAGCTCCAATTACTCCCAGGTTTCTTTTGCTGTCAGGAGTCCTTCCTGCTATATAAGGTAATCATTTCCATCTTCTTGCTCTGTGTGTTGCCAGCAGGACAAATGTGCTGGGCTGAGTGTGAAGTTGATGCAGTGTGCATATTAATGACCCCCCCACTGACATAGTTGGAAAAAGAAATGGTACAAGCAGCAGGGAATGAAACCAGACTTTTTTATGCAGGGAATTCATGTCCATATAAAATGGTGTCTAGACATTCAGATGCTATAGTTCATCCTCTCAGTGGTACAGTTTACTTCTGTCAGTAAACCAAATACACTATTTCCTAAAGATGAGTAGTCATCAAATCACCTATTATTTATAAGGTCTGTATATTGCATCAGATCTTTTTTATCTTAAATCTTGAAAGTCATTTGATAGTATGAAAAGTCTACAATTCATTGATCCGCTGGTCAAAAAATACACAAAAAAGGCTATTATCTATGCATTGAAGCTAACACAAATGCAAATCTGGAAACTCAAAACATGTAATTTAGCAATATGATGTAATGCTAGATATGTTCCTATATTAATGCCTTGTTTTTCAAGCTAGCTCTTTGCTGATCTCCAAGTGAACCATGACAGACCAGTCTTCCTTTCAATACACATTTGTGGCTGATGAAAGCATTTGCCTTAACTGTGTTTTTTGTGCCCTAAATGCTGATTTTGGACTTTTAGAATTGGGTACAGTATATATATATTCTCACCACTGATGATGAGCATAAGAAAAAATGTGCAAATAAGACATATATACTGATTTTGTAATGTGTTGTGAGATTTGCAAGGCTTGCATTTAAGCTGAGTGAGATAACACTTCTCATTTTAAACGTCAGCAGTCAATATTATTATACTTGTAACCAATATTTATAAAAGCTGGAGAAAGGAAGCATTTTTTTTTTTTTTTTGGTAATTTATTTTACCCCTCCCTCCAATCTTTGGAATCAATTCCCAGTCAGCAAGGCCAAGTAGGCCCCATGTGGTGTAAAGTGGGACAAAAATGTGGGCCCAAATTGGGTCATACTGTTTGCCCACATTGGCTCCGTTGCCCAGGGATCGACGACCCTGCTAGCGTAACAAACCAGCCCACTTAGTCCCCTCTTAAGCCAATGTGGGGCCACCACGGTAACTGTGGACAAACCCAACTGGGACCACATTTTCTCCCCACTTTTAAACCATATGAGGCCCAAGGTCTTGCAGGCTGGGTTGGTCCCATATTAACACATGTGAAGAAATTGTTGTCATCTCTTCTGTTCATTTTTGAAGGGTTTTCCTGTTGTGAAGGATTGAATAAGCATGCACTTTTTCAAAGTGTCAATCGTATTTTATTGTTGTAAATAATGTCAGCTACATTAAAATAAAAAAGCAATAGTTTTATTCCTTTGAAAACACAATTGCATGAAACGTTTCATTAAACTTCGATAAATGTATCAAACTTTGGAAATAGAGTAAAGTTTGATGCTTTTTAGTAGTAGTTCCAGTGTATGTTGTCATGTTTTCTTGAACTTTGGAAAACTTTACATGGAATATGTTGAATCTACTGTAGCCCTTGTGCTATGTTTACATTATAGCATGAAAAATCAACTTTTTTGGCTTTTAGGTGTATGATACTGTTAATTTTTCACAATGAACAACCCCTAAGTGGTATGTTCATGCATGTATAAGTAACCCTCTAAAACCTGCGCTCTCAACAGCAGCCTCTCCCATATCCACAAAAACTAGCGGGTCCTCACAATCTGACATCACAACGTGAGACAGCCCCTTTCAGGAAGAGTTTCCTTAGCTCCCAGGCAATCACAAACACTTTCTCTGAAAAGCTAGCAGCTCAAGCTAACGATGATCAGCTAGCCATCTGTGCCATTTTGAGGATAAATGCCCGAGCTACACTGTAGATAGGCCTACATAAATATTTAAAAAAAACAATTTCCCCCTCTTTTTCTCATGGGTGACACACCAGCTCTAGGCTGATGTCATAAAGTGGGTGGCACCCTCAGGGAGTGAAAGGCCATAGATTGAGTCGTTTTACTTTCGGGTATCAAAACAGAGCAAAAATAATTAACATTTCATGAATACTTTTTTTAGTGTTCCAAAGGTAATATATGATCATTTATATGGATATAATTTACTCTGAAAGACTTGAGAAAATCATGGTATGACCCCTTTAAAAGTGGGTTCATCTGGACCCCACAAGACAGCGCACTAAACTTTTTTTTTTCCAAGGATTTGTTATTTTCACTGGTGTCCGTGGCAGACATAACATCCTGTCCACCTTTGCCATTGGGAGGGATCACACATCAATATAAGTGTGGGGTCATCTCAATTCAATTCAATTCAATTTTATTTATATAGCCCAAAATCACAAAGAGATTTGCCT
>NW_023416928.1:57865-77426 GCF_002922805.2 Oryzias melastigma | reverse complement strand
TAAAAGAAATATTCTTCTTACGTATTCCAAACAATTAAGCACTAATTTGTTCATACTGTTTATGCAAGAATGGCTTCTTTAACTCCGCTTTAATTCTCTTTTAAGATGCTTGGCACGACAGTCGAACAGTTTTCGCTGTAAAACAACTTAGCCGACCACACAGGACGCAGAAGCAGAAATTAAATCCAATTCAGCTTTTTATTCAATTTGTGGCAAATACTTTTTTACACCAGAAACATCATTGTTAAAAGAAAACAAACCTCTTTTTATCAGTTAACGTCATAGCTTCCTTTTATTTAATCAACTTTAAGTATCTTTGAAAGTGCTGGAAAATATGCTGCCACACCTTTGACAGCTGTTACGTGCACCGTGGTTCCCTGTCTCACTAGGTTCACTATGATGTCATGTAATATTATGATTAGATCTGAAGACTGTTTGAAATCTTTACATCTCTGAAGGTTAAAAAAAATGAGCTGTCAAAACAAACCTCAAAGAGACAGTCACATGCATCATCTTAAAAGCTGACCTGAGAAGGTATGAGAACTAATACCCAAAATGAAAAAAAGTAGTGTAATTTATTGAGGCTTCATGACAGGAAAGGCTTTTATCAGTTACACTCCTGCATAAATGACCTTATCGTATTTTTATTTCACAAGGTAGGTCAGGTAGGCAAAAAAATGAGGATAAGGAAAGCATACTTTCTCTTTTGCCATGGTTTCAATCATTTGCCTTTTTGCAAAGTGTTGTTAATTTTTTATCATATACTGCATTCGCCCTAAATGCAATTTTCATTGCATCAACCTGTTTTAATTAACCTGTTTTTTCTTTGCCAGATCATCTCCATTCTGTTGTTTCATTGATGCACATAAAATATTACAAAATTTGTTGATGATTTAGTCAACTTTTTAGCATTGATGCTTGAAAGAATAATTTCAATATTTTTGCATGTACGCGTTAGAGAGAAATGCATTTTTAATAAACTGCTTTTCAAAGAAAACGTTTTCAACAGCAGCTCTGAGCTACATCTTGAGAGGTATGAGGGTTAGATTTAATGGTTCACAAAAAAACAGCTGAAGTGCTTCAAGCAATACCCCCCCCCCAAAAAAAATGTTAATGCGTGTTGTTTTTTATTTAACTGTGTCAAAGAAAAACAGGCCATCGTATGATACAAACAAGATTTATTCTGTGAATTCTGTCTGCTAACAATAACAACCAATTTTGATATAAAGACCTATTCAAATGAAAATGGCATTTTTGGTGTTTTTAACATGTTCTTGTACCATTTTTGTCATGATTGAGGACATATATAAAATAATTTAATATTAAAACAGCATTTCTGAGAATGTATTTAGTCGAACTGCATTGGATCAGGAGCAGACAAAAACCTGTGGCTTGAAAAAACTCATGTCTGGTTCACACACAAGAAGCAATGCGAAGTGGCGCGGAACGGAGACAGATTTCATTCAGAGACTTGTTAATCTATGGTTTAGTTCACACCAGACTTATACCACGGTCCTCCAGCTTGTGGTGTGCAGTGATCGTTTTAGCGTCTTGCTATTTTTTGCACAAGCCGCTAACATTCTGCGTCAATTCTGGTAGGAAGTTATGCCAAGACACACGAGAAATCCAGTTAATTTTCAAAATATAACCAATTTTCACAATAAAATACTACGACTGATGAATGTGATCTTATTTATGTATCTAAACAGAAAGTAGAGATGAAAATAAACACACAAACTCAACGTACAACACAAAGAACAGACACATACACGCACAGATCAACGTAGTGGGCTGACTATACGGAATTGAGGGGGGTTGTGTCTAAAAACACAACCAATGAGAGAGAGGCAGAGAGAATTGGCAACAAATCAAAATGGACGATGTCAAATTAATTGCAGAAGCTCTAAACAACCACAGCTGAGAAGACGCAGGTGTCGACCATCTCTAAAAAATTTATGTCTGGTGTGAACTGGAGGGGAAGCGGATACTGTGCACTCTGTGTGCCAACTACTTTGCAGAGCTCCTGAGTTTGGTGTGAACCAAGCGTCAGGCTTGTGATGCAGCAACTGTCATGCGCGGGCAAAAGTCTCTTTGCTCCGCTCCAATTTTGATGCAAATGAATAGATGAACATCTTTGTTTTCCCCGTCTGAGCTATTGCTGGATAGCTCTGATATGGCTTGGCAATTTTTTTGCTACACTGTTAGTTTGTAATGTGCTATAAACTAGTGGAGAAAGAGTAAATAAAGGGTTAATGGGAAATTAGCCACTGCCAAAGTACAATATGCCATGGTCCAGGTGAATCCTCAATTCTGATTAGCTGCAGGGTGTGGATTAAAGAGTAGTAATGGACAGCAAGAAGTACAAGTGTCTCTATGTTGTCCCTTATGGTTAGCTGAGTCTGGCTCCTGTCCCCCCATGACCCTGCTGAATGTTTATCGAATATTGAGGAATTATTAAAAGTTATGAACTAATTTGATGCATCTGAAAGGTACTAGAATGCACATTTGTATTGGAATTATTACCAGTTTTGCAGAGCAGACATTACAGACAAATCAGCAAATCAGATGGGTTAAACATCCAATAAATACATGAAACTTAATGTCCTGAAAGGCTCTCCAGTCTCTCAGTCACCACTTCCAGGCTGATAATTTACTTCATGACATGTCAAAGAATCTCTTCTGAAAATTAAAGTTAATTTAAAAGCCCAATTTCCATAAGATTTTGTCCAAGGAGAAACGCCACAAGGTGGACTTTAATTATACATTAAGAAGTGTAGAGGTCATGGGCTTGCTACTCTTTGTTCATGACAAGACATGAACTGAACTCTGCTAAATTAATGTGACCTTTACCTCTAATGAGAGTGTACTGAGGTGGAATTGTTTTCCTGTACTTCCATTGTGAACTATAAATGATTAATTGTTGATACTTAAAAGTTTGCAGTGTAGTCAAACTTTTCATCCAGTCTTTTGACTTTTGATATTAGAAACTAAAGAGGGTAGAAGTGCTATATTCTACTAGGACATTATTAGGTTTATGCAATTTAATTATGTATTTGAGTCCACAGGATTTACTCAGTGGACACTAAATGCAGGAAACAATCATTGGTTTAAACTTCAAAAATAGTATTGGAAACCCACAAAGTATATTTCACCCAGGGCAGTTGGCCAGTCATCGCAGGAAGCAAGAAGACCAAGAAATTGATTGATTGTTCATATCGGCAAAATGTCCTTTTGTTTGCTTTTGAGAAAAAAAAAACAAGTAGCCAAGAGGGTTTCAAATGTCACTAAATAAAAACTAACACGTTCAAACTAACTATCCATACTAGCAAAATAGGCAGAACATTTATATTTATGGGGGTACACAAAAGCATTAAATTCTAAAGTTTTGTCCTCATTTGGTTGTGGCAGCAGGACAGTGTCGCAGTGAAGCTAAAGATATTTAACGTTTTCAGTTTAGAATTACAGCGGCTCAGAATACTGTTCTCAGTCACTGGATACTTTGTTTCTGCTAAGAGGTATTTAAAGTGGCCTTGGAGGACAAAGGGGTGTTAAGTGTTGCTGCATAGGCAAAGAAATCCTCACATAACTATGTACCTACCCCCCGTTTCAAGGCTTTTTCTGCTATCTAATGGATTTTGTTTTGTTCGTTTGAATTTACAGTATTTACAATACATGAAAAGCAATTATCTCTTTTGGATTTCAAACTGAGAAAGATGAAGGATGAATGAACAATATTACATTGAAAAGCACTAATTGAATAGCTGTAAAAGTAGATTTCCCATTGTTCCATTTAGATTTTGAAGGACAAATAAAACTGTATTTTGCAAGGTTTTTTTAAATTATGTATACATTTTTCCCTGTTTGTTGTGAAACTAATTTATCCATTTAGTTTTTGATATTCTGTTCCAAGTGACTGACTGTTACGCTGTGTTTAATATTACTAAAAATCCTCCATCTTCCCCAAGAACAAAAGTGTACTGTAACTACGGTATTTGAATAAAGCAACCAGTGGACTAATGTCCACTACCAGACATTTATTTTGGTTAGACTTCCTGGAGACTTTACTTATCATTTCTAAATCTTTTTCCTTTTAAATGTGCATTTTGACTTCCTACAAACCTTATTGGTCCTTTGAATATGTCAAAGACCAGTCTTTTTAATAATGTAGTTTCCTTTTATCATAGTGTTGCCTTTGCACCGTTTGTGGTGTCTGTTTTTGTGTAATTTTGTAGTGTAATTCTTTGTCTTTGAAGTATTTGTGGTATTTGTGTAATAGTTTTAGAGAGCCTGGCTATGGACATTAGATTTTTAGTTTTTGTTTGCGTTTTTTTAATTGTTCTTAAATTTGCTACTCCTATTTTCTTTGACCCTTTTAATTGGCTGATGACTATATATATATATATATATATATATAATATATACTCTTGACGGGGCTGCACGGTGGCGCAGTGGTTAGCGCTCTTGCCTCACAGCGAGAAGGCCCCGGTTCGAATCCCGGCTGGGACCTTTCTGTGTGGAGTTTGCATGTTCTCCCCGTGCATGCGTGGGTTTTCACCGGGGACTCCGGCTTCCTCCCACCGTCCAAAAACATGCTTCATAAGGTTAATTGGTGACTCTAAATTGTCCCTAGGTGTGTCTGAGAGTGAATGTGTGTGTGAATGAGGCCCTGCGACAGACTGGCAACCTGTCCAGGGTGTACCCCGCCTTCGCCCTTCAGTAGCCGGGATAGGCTCCGGCACCCCCGCGATCCCGGAAGGGAAGAAGCGGTTTGGAAGATGAATGAATGAATATACTCTTGACACTCTCTGGTACAAACCAATGTGGATTTAGAGATCCTGAAATTTAGCCACTCTCCCCATGTTCGTTCTATTGTTTTTTTTATTTTTTTTTGATAGATACCTTGAAGATCCCGGTTAAAGTGTCAAATAATATATTTTTTGCACATTTTACACGCAAATCAATTTTTTTATGGGGGGGGTTGTTCATTTTGTTTTATACAAAAACTGTTTCAGGTTTAGGAAAATAATGTGAAAACAATTTTTCTCCCCTAGCCTGTATCAGGGCTTATGAGAACAATTACAAATGTTGAGTAAGGGTCACAACACAACACAACACATTATGTCAAAACGGAAGTTGCACTGCTTTTATTCTGAAGTTTCCATTGGGCTAAGTAGCCAACAGAAAGTTACGTCACAGTCTGTGAACTTAGTGTTGTGACCCTTAAGTGTTGTGACCCTTCAGGGCCACCGTAGTTGAGCACAATAGCATAGTAAAGAAGTGTATGAAAAAATAATCTCATAAAACTACAAAAATCAAATTACATTTGGAAAAATGTTTTACTATATGCCTATCATTTTTCCGACCATTCTTTGTGCTTTACTTTAGACTGCTAGAAAAATTTATGTAAATACACGATTTGAAGAATGTATGTTTCTGTGAGTGGACGTGTGGATATTCAGACAAAGTTAAGTGTGCACTCATCATTCATATCTATGGAGAAGCAAGGTTATGCACAGTGTAGTGAAGCAACTTCAATGGACTTTTTTGTTAAAGTAATGGGTGTTCTTAAGTAGGTGATGAGTATCTAGTTAATAAGCTAGAAAGTCCCCTATTGCTCTCATACTTTGAATGTAAAGGCTTTAAAGTCAGCACTCTAACTGGCTTTGCCGGTTCAAGTTCAAGCGGTCCATCTTTGGTCTGTAATGATGTGTTTTCAGAATTTCACCAAAGCCCTCTAAAACTGATTGGTATCTGATGTTGCATTCAGGTGGAGAATCCGCTCAGTAACTCCTCTATACTGTCTTGGTGTGTTTTGAGTTGTACTGTCCAGTACTTCTTTCCTACTCTGTTCTCGCTTTTTTTCCTGTATTTTTTTACTCTAATCCTACCTTTTACCCAGAGTCTTTATTTTTATACTTAAATTACTGAACTGCTTATTTTTGGCTTTGTATTCTGTAAATAATTTATGTTTAAAGGTTGTTTGAAGACTTCTTTTTCAATAAAGTCTTTTTATTTGTTTTATAAGATTCAATTACCCGTATTTTCCGGACTATAAGTCGCAGTTTTTTTCATAGTTTGAATGTCCCTGCGACTTATACTCCAGTGCGACTTATATACGAATTTTTAATGATGAGATATGGACCGTAAATCTAGAGTGCCCTCTTATGGTGATCTATGCAATTACTTTATTTACTTTAGTTATTCAAACGTGACACAGAGGACGAAGAATTTAAGGGATTTAGTGATATGGAGTGAGATTGCGTGCAATTAATTACAGTAAAGATACAAAGTTGATGAGTTCTTGAGGCTATAGTTAAATAAAACTGTTATGTTATATAAATGCTACACCTTTTCGTTTTTTTCTTGATGCTAATATGTGAATATGTGTTGACACATATTCAGCCTGTTTTCTATTCACTTATGAATGTTATAACTTACCTTCCAGGATGATGTAATATCGTTTTTTTCAACCAGTTTGTAAAATAAATTGCTTGAAAAAAATGCGACTTATACTCCAGTGCGACTTATGTATGGTTTTTTCTTCTTCATTATGCATTTTTTGGCCCCTGCGACTTATACTCCGGTGCGACTTATAGTCCGAAAAATACGGTATGACAAAGAATGTCTTCATTTGTGAAAGCAACCATCACATTTTTAATTGGCCAGGCCATTTCAGTTACTTTATTTACCATGTTTTAATATAATATAAGACAATACTTTACTTATTCCACAAGGATACATTTGTTTGTCATTTTTCTTATTAACTATCCCACTAATGTAAAACTTTTAGAGTTATGAATAAAAAGTATAATAGGGTTCTGTATGTGGCTCTTAAAAAAGCCATGCCTGTGGGGACTACTCTGTCGGCTGCCACGGCACTGCTCTCCCCACAGAAAAGTGGACTGTGAAGGTTTCTCACTCGGTGGGCCACTCTGGAAGGGTTATTGGCAGCAGCCCATCTCAGCTCATACATCAGTTCATATCGGGGGGCCACAACTTCTGTCACCGTGGGGGCCTGCCGTGACGATTTTCAGTGATCCTTTTATTGTGGTCCATTTTGACAACTTGCTGTTCTGCATCGGTCCCTGTATTTCACATCAGGTTACCAACTACAAATGCTCAATTCCAGCTGCAGAGACAAGACATTCTCATCCCCAAGTTGTCACATATTGATGTTTGGCTAAGGACCCCTAAGCGTCACTTTTTGTCGCTTTGGGTGTCCCCAACTCCTTGTTTTTTGACGTGCTGGCTGTTCGTAAGATGAAGGGTCCACAACACTCAAGACGCGGTACCAGACGCAGATTGGTCCTTGGGTCAGCTACTGCATATATTTGGAGCCCAGTACAGCATCTGGTACTGGGTCGGGTCTGGTATTGCGTCTGGTGCCGGCTTAGGGTACTGGGTTTAGATACCGGTGCGGCGCAGAGGTAGGAGACCCGTTATTTAATGGGGACAGCCAGCACATAAAAAAAGAGAAGTTGGGGACACCAAAAATGTCAAAAAGTGATGCAGACAGGTCCTTACCCAAACGCCAATATGGGACAACTTGAGGAAGAGAATGTGTTGGAAATGCGGCAAACTATCTGTCTTTGGTCAGTAAATAATGTATTATTTTTCTATTGGGGTTAGCATCTAGCTTAATTAACTGTCCATGAAATTCTGTCTAATCTATATGGATGTATTGGAAGAGGCATTATTAAATGTATAGTCTATAAAATATTTTACTTCTGGATAAAATTAATTTCTGAATAGGCTAAAGTTACCTCAAAATCAACAAGAGCGAATGCAATTTTCAATAGTGAGGGGAATTTCACATTAAGCTACTGCGGTGCCACAGTGGTTAGTAGTCTTGCTTCACAGCAAGAAGGCCCCTGATTCAAGTCCTGGCTGGGGGAAAATGGGTTTATTTTTGTAAACATTATTTTCCTCAAAGTAGCATTTGTGGTCTACACCAGGGGACCCCAAACTTTACCTGTGAGGGCCACCACATAACTTTTTTCTTCTTTGTTGCGGGCCTGGGTCAACGCTAAGAGAAAAAGTGCTCAGATCTAGACACAGCTCCTGGTGTAAATGGTGAAACTTGCCGTACTGCAGTCGTCTTTGAATGATCTGATGAACCAAGACACAGCGATGTGTGTACTAGCATCTCTGTAGAGCTCTCCAAAACATATAAACCCAAGCTACTCGATCAACATCACCAATGTTTCCATGATGTAGCAATAAATGAAGTCGAGAAAACTTTGACTTTAGCTCCTCCCACACATGTTGACAGTGTCGAGTTGTCAACACGTTTTGGACAAGTGTCGAGCAGAGAGGCATTAACTGCGCATTGATGTATGAATTGAGTAGAGTGTGAACAAAGCATGAAACATTGTGAATGCTTTATACTAAATCTGACCAAAAATGTCTTTTGTATAAATAGAGTTTAGCATTTAGTTTTATGCCAAAGAATCTCTACCTCATTTTTTTTCTGCATGTTTGCTACCAAACCGTGTTTGTTGCATGCATTGTGTTTATCTAATTCTGAACAACTTGCCTATGCCAGCTTTCCTTTTTATTTAAATATTTACACAGATGCTGCTCCCCAGGGCTGTTACACATATTCAATTAAAATAAAATGTTTTAATCTCTTTAACCAGATGCTCACCCTGGCTATTTGGTTTGGTGTTTTCCTAAGGATGAAACAGTACACTAAAAATAAGAGCTGGTTCAAACAGATCCTCTGGTTTTTATTTGGTACAATTATTGTATTTCTAAGACTTATGTCTAAAATTAATCACTTATGTTACTACCAAAAAATGACTAAATGTAAGTCATATATGGCTTAGCTAAACAGAAAAAAATAGTAATGTATGAATATAGCTTATTCCGAAAGGTTTAAGAATAGCATGGTATAGGGTTTTTATTATTAGAAAGAAATCCAAGGTGTATTTGGTCATAATTTTCTAAGTTTTTTAAGTTTATCTTTTGATTTTTACCTGATTTTGAATAGGCCGGTATGCTGAAGCCACAGTGGTGTAGAAAAAGAGATTGAAGAAGGAGAGGTGTATTCAAAGCAAAGACATTTTGTAGATTTGGTAGGTCTTTAGATAGAGTTGACAGCAAGTAAAAGATCTGGTTCATTTGAATTGCTGGTTGCTCTGAGTTTAGGCTAAAGCAGAGGATCCTTTGTAACAATTTCTGTCTGCATTAAGATGGATGCCAAAAATATCTGCACAACAAATCCATTAACTAATTGTTATTTCTAAATTGCAAAAAGCGAATTGACGTATAGCAGAATAAAGTAAGGAAATTTCCATTGTATCTCAGATAGCATTAATGAGCAGTACAGGTTTGTTAACCCCAATGTAGTGCGAAGGATCAAATCTAGAGGGATGAATCACTTCAAACTTTACCAACACCAGGAAAATGCAGTGGTTACTGGACAGCCACACCCCAGAAGACGCCGCAGGTTCATGCATAGAAAACTCCAGGGAGATGTATCAGGCTTACCCTGGGGTGCCACGGCTAGCATTACGGCTCCAATGCGACCGCCAGAGCCTTTATGTAACTTTAAAACTGCAAGAGGAACCTTCACTGCATGCGATCATGTCTGACCTCTGATCTGGCGTCTCCAACTCTCCGAATCCTTTTTTTTTTTGGTTCAAATTTACGTCGGACACCGGAGCTGAGTCAGCACTTTTTGTGAAGTTGGGGCTATTAATGACCTAAATCATAATGAATGGTGGGTTACTATGTGAACCCAGGTGAGTTTGCGGTTTTGCAAAGTCGGCAGCAGAGCCAGTGGCTGCACCCATCCCGTAGCCAAAGGGACACCTGCCGCATCACACCTGAGCTGGAATGCTTGCCATGGAAGCCCGGGGTTCGGCTTAGGGCACTTAATATCTGTAGGAATCAGCTGGGTCAAGTTGGTTGACTCCAGGAATGTGGTTCACATGGCACGCGGAAGCCCTGAAAAGTGGAGTGCAACGGAGGCCGCTTCCATTCTGCGCCCTTGTTAATATTTGGTGTAGTTCACACCAGACGCAAAGCACTGCGGTCCTCTGTGGCTGGTTTGCACAGTGGGGCAATTGTTTCAGCGTCTGGTCTACTTTTTGCGTCAGGTCAAGGGCAGTTAGCTCCTGGAGAACTCAGCTGGGCCCGGATGCCACAGGAAGGTGTAGCAGGCCAAGGGCCTAGGTTTGGCCTGGTTCAGGAGGATGCAGTAACAAAGTCACCAAAAATAAAGTAAATATATATATTAGAGGTGTCAGGCAATTAAAATGTTTAATCACGATTAATCGCATTGTCCATAGTTAACTAGCGATTAATCGCAAATTAATATGTGGCCTTTTTTTAAGGAAAAAAATGTGTGCTTCGTGGAATTTAGCAGTTCTACATTAATTATGAAAACAAGAATAGCAAAATTAATCAAAAAATATGAAGGGCATTTTAAATTCAAAACTTCAATCAACGTTCAGTAAAATAAAATAAAAAACATCCAAAATACAATTTCCATAACACTTTCATGTTCATTTTTTGTCAGGACCAAATCTTTTCCTCCTCTGCTGAACTGCAGTAATAAATGAAATAGAGATTTATCATTTCGAATTAACTTTTGTTTTTTAAAACATTAAAGACTGAGAAAAGCGGGATACTCTGTGGATAGTTTGACAGTCTGTTACTGCCGCCGCGTTCTCTGGCTGCAGCTCGATGCAGCGACGTGTCCAGCGGAGCTCAAGCCATGAATATGCTGGCAGACAGACCGCTATGCTGGGGCTGGATCACGCTGAAACCTCCAGAACTTTGGGATATTTTGCATATTTTCGCACGGCGAAAGAGGAATGGGCCACACACTCAAAGCTGAGATTGATCTTTTCATCTACAAATAACTGCATGGCGTTGTTTAAACTACATTTAAAACGTCCCCCGGTGCGCTTGCTGTTCGGAACGTCGGGGGTCCGCAGCTCTCAAGACGCGGCGCCGGACGCGAGCCGGTACCACCAGACGTGGTACTGGACGCGAACCGGAGCCGGGTTAGGGTGCAGGAGCTCTCCAGGTCCTAGCGCCGGCCGGTTTTAGCTAGCAGCTTGGTGGTATGAGACCTGCCCGTGATCCAGTGAGAGCAGCCGATGAGTTAGATGAGGGATGCCTGCGCCTGGTGTGGAAAGGCACGTATGAGAAATCCGCGATTAATGCATCAAAACAATTGTCGACGTCACGCACATGTCAAATTAACGCGTAATTAACGCGACAAATCTGACAGCCCTAATATATATATATATGTGGGTGTGTGTGTGTGTGTATAAAGAGAAAAATACAGTAACAAAATAAAAAAATAATTAATTAAAGAATCAAGCAAGAATACATTTGAAATGCAACCAGAGGTTTAAATCCGTACAAAGATAAATCTGTGATGAAGAGGCTGATACATTTCCAAATGGTTTAACGGAACAGAGAAAGGGCAAGGCAAAGACAGCATCAAAAAGGCAAAGAATGGTCAAAAACACAGGAACGAGGCAGAAAAATGAACAAACAGGCTTGGGCCAAACACAGAGAATCAAACTGGGGAAAAACTGCTCAGACTGATAGATATAGATGGTCAAGACTTCACACTGAAGCTGAGGCTGAGTGAGTATAAATGCTGGTGGTTCTGATGGGGATGATCAGCTGTGCATGAACAAGACTGAAGCGATGGCTGATGGGAGTTGTAGTGAGGAAGGTGCAGAAGATGGTTAATACTCAGGAGAGGGCTCCCTCTGGTGGTCGGAGGAGGACATGGCTGAGTGAGTCCTGACTAAATCAGACAGGATACCTAGGCATCAAATTATAAATGCTTAAAAGGGAGTGGGAGGAAACGAATTTATATAATCCCACCTCGGCTTGACCTTACCATTTCCTTTACATGAATTATCATTTACTGGTGTCATAATTTCTGATCAGATATTTATACTTTAATAACACAGCTACAGGTCATGAAATATCATGTGTATTAATAAATCACATGACTACGTAAGTAGGCATAACTAGAAATTAACTAGAAGTTAAAATGCTACATTTAACATTAAAATTTAGCCAATGTCCCAGATGTTCATGTTACTGATTTTTTGTAAACTAGTTTCAAAATAATACAGATATAAATCACCCAATAATAAAAACATGTTTTTTAGCTCAACACACTTGTTCATATTTTGGCAAACAAATAAGCCGAACACAGCTTTTAACATAAAGATTAAAAAAAAAAAAGTTTTAGCTGAGTTTTTTTTAAAAGCTATTTATTTTCACAATAGGATAGCACAAAAGTAGTTTTTGCCAGTTCACAAAGCTGTTTCTGTCCAGCTGTACACACAGGGCCACATCACAGACCTGACAACTCTAAGATGTGTAACTCTAAGATGTGTCCTTCCTGATTTTGTCCGTCTGCTTTTGTTTGAGTAATTGTCAGCATCTGTGACAATGGGAACAGGAAGGTGATCAGGCCTCCCACTCGGAGGAACACCTGTCATGTCCACAAAGTTGACATCTCCCCCATGAAGATTTTGTAAGTTCAAGGCTCCACCTGTTCGACAATGTTCACCTCAAACGGAAACACTATTTTCACCAGACACGCAAAAATGTGTCTGAAATCTCTCTGCTTGTAGAACTTTTTACTGCTTCTGCTGTGCTCATCCCACAAAATCTGCCTTATATCACTCCAGCAACATGATATGTATTGATTGGTTAATGAGATTAAATTTTTACCCCATGGGATAATGGGATCCTCTGGTTTTTGCTTCCAAGCACTGTCAGCATTTTGTTACTTCCTGAAACAAATGTTTCAAACCGATGGAAATGTCAAACCATTTATCACAAGTCTTGGAAGTAAATCAGAAAGCAAGGATAAAACAGTATATAGTTTAAAGCTCATAAAAAAAACTGTTGAATTGGACCATCAGCACATTTTTAAATGTCCTCTTTGAAACTGGTCATGTGATTTGAAAATTCTGTAGAGTCCACCAATTCTTATAGCTGCAATCAAAGCAGACGCGATTTGCATGTCAGGGATGTTAAGTTTCAATGTACAGATGCAATCAAGTCCATGAAGGCATTTTTGGACAAACGTCAAGCAAGACCCAGCAGGCGCTGCAGACAGCTCCCACCTATTTCCAGTGGCTCACCTGACTCAAATCTCATAGGTTGCGACCAAATCTTGTGGGTCGTGACTCAAATCTTATGGGTCGTGACTCAGATCTTATGGGTCGTGACTCAGATCTTGCGAGTCGTGACCAAATCTCATAGGTTGTGACCAAATCTTGTGAGTTGTGACCAAATGTCGTGGGTCACAATAAAATGTCGTGAATCGTGACTCAAATATCGTGATTTGCGACCAAATCTCATGGGTCTTGACTAAAATCTTGTGGGTCTTGATTCAAATCTTGTGAGCCGCAACCAAATCTGGTGAGCCGTGACTCAAATCTCGTGAGTCATGACTCAAATCTTGTGATTTGTGACCAAATCTCGTGGGTCTTGACTCGAATCTTGTGGGTCTTGATTCAAATCTTGTGGGTCTTGACTCAAATCTCGTGGGCCGCAAAGTAATCTCGTGGGTCTTGACTCAAATCTCGTGGGTCGTGACCAAATCTCAAGGGTTGTGACTCAAATCTTGTGGGTCGCGACCAAAGCTCGTGCGTTTCAACTAGGGCTGCCGCGATTAGTCGACTAATCGACGACTAATCGACTATTAAAATAGTCGACAACTAATTTAATAGTCGATTAGTCGTTACTTTGTACTATATGGAGTCAGAGAATAGTAAAGTTGAAAGTTATAATGGTGTTATGCTAGCTTATTGGACTATTTTGGCATTTATTAAGGTTTTTTAAGCTATTTTGGGTTTTTTTATTTCAGACATGCTAGCTGTCTTTGCTAGCTTAGTCTTTTTTGTTTAGGCTGTTTTGGAATTTAGCTAATATTTCAGCTGCATGCTAGCTGTTTTAGCTAACCTAGGCTTTAATTAGGCTAATTTGGCCTTTAAACTAATATTTTAGTTGGCTATCAGCATCTTCAGCTATCATCACTAGCATCTTTTGTGGTCAAATTCAGCTTACATTTCATCTATGATGATGCTAGTGTGAATATATATATAGTTTTTAGTTATTTTAAAGCGAATGATGGTTAAGATGTGTGTTTTACATCCACTTTGTGCATGACCCGATTAGTCGACTAATCGGAAAAAATAATCGTTGATTAGTCGACTATTAAAATAATCATTTGTGACAGCCCTAGTTTCAACCCACAGCAATGAGCCGTGACCCACGAGCCGGCTCATCGAGGCTTTAATGGTGCCGAAAGCCAGGTTGTTGGAGGACGCCAGGTACAGCAGGCAAGGATGTGACTGGACACGGGCCGGGCCAGGCCCTTCTTGCAGATCTCCTTAGCTGCAGCTTCCGCCGGGCGCCCCCCGTCTTGGAAACTGGTGCAGACCGGGGGAATCTGACTGTTGGTTTACGTGTTATTTATGAGGTTTAGTCGTACTTCTTCCATGGTTTTCTCATGGCTCATTTGTGATAAATCTCTAAAAGTTTCACGTGAAAGACCAAAGCTTTTCTCTCTTTTTTTACGTATATTCATGTATGACCAATTTTCTTCTGAGCAGTATGCCCAAAATGTACGTAATGACTGTTTGACATGACCTTTAGGTTTTGAAAAGATTTCCTTCTGTCAAGACAGATTGTTTCCATTATTTTTTCTTTTTTTGCTGGTGGTCAAGCTAGAAGCCACTTATAAAGAAAAAAAGAACAGTTGCATAAGTTTGTCTCTGTTTAACCACTGACTTTTCTTCCATGTATTGGATTTTTGTGATCAAAAGTCAAAAAGTTATTGAAAAAAATTATAGAAATAAAGGGTGGACGTCTACATAGCCTGTTTTATAGGTAAATAGATTTATTCAGGGGGAAAAAAAATGCCTGTTGCAGCATAAATTTTGTGGCATCTTGGGGTTTTGTGGACAAAAACCAAATACTGTTGAATGCTAAGTGAGTGTTTTAGTTGCATAATTTATATCAGCCGGATTTTTATCTAAATCCTAACCGTTTTTGTCTTCCAGTGGGATTTTGCAGCTCTGCAAATGTGTTAATGTTCAATCTTTTGTTTCAGTGATGTTGTCTTAATAATTACTTTGGGGCAGAACAAACGTTGTCATAAACGTCCTCTGGGGCTATTTTCTTTCTACTATGAAAAACAATCAGCACAATAATAAAATTAAACTGTAGCCGAGAATGGAGAGTTGAGCTCCAACCTAAATTAGAAGAGGTAAATAAATCATTGCTGTTGTGTTCTATTGTATTTATAATTAAACCCTTTTTTTTGTTTTTCTTTTTTGGTTTATATTCAGGAGGTTTGGGTTTTCAACTCATTAATTTACTGAGCACATGTGATGCTAATTAGTCTGTCACCTTAGTGATATCTTGAGGTTTAAAGAAATAACTGATCTGTAACAAAAGCGTTAACATAAGCCGTGTACATTAATCAAAGGTATGACTTCATTTTCAGCTGCCATTTTTGCAAAAACAGTTACAAAATAAAAATAGCTTTGGCTAACTTGGCTTATAAATCACATGTTTAAAATATCAGTGGAAGTATCAAGACAAGTCACAGGTTGTATTTTAGGTTTTTCCTAATTAGATAACATCAAAAAACCAGTGAAGTACAAAACCTGGCTCAAAACCAGAAGCTTTTGTTAAAAGTATTTATGAGGAAAAAAAAAAACTTTCACATGATGCTAAAAAGGGAATCTCTGAGGTGACAGCCTGACCAACTTTTGCCCCACTTTAGTTCTAAAACGTTCTGAGTGACATTTCCTGCAGGCTGTAGATCAGTTAAACCGCCCAACAAGGTGACTTTGATTACACAATAAAATGAATGGGGAATGATGGTCGGGCCTTACTTCTGGGGTATTTTTGTTTCCTTTTTTTTTCTGCATGACAACATATGCTGCTGAGCGAGACGAGACCCTGGACGATTGCCCACAATGCCTAAATCATTAACCCACATAATCTTATATTCAGAACAGCAAACTCCAGAAAAAGATCTTTCACGTCTATCAGATTTTGAGAATTAGCTTTGTTTCAAAGTTCTCATTAAGCTCTAGTTTTCTTTCATTTTTGCACATTTTGTCCTTCATGTCAGTCCGAAAGGAACAGGATGTCTCACAGCAGACTTATCATTGGCACTAAAACCATCTATATGATTGAGTTGTAAAACCAGAAAAATTTAAAATAAAGTAAAAATACCTATGAGATTAAAATGTAACTTTTCTTCTTTTTTTTCTTTACAGTATTTAATTTTGTGTGTATAAATTGTATGCATTCATGAATGGCAAGAACAAAATACATACAAAAAGGGAGAAGTTTATTTATTTGGGGGATTTTACTAATCGAACAAAGATACTGTCATAACAATATTTTTGTTGATATTCCTATTCACTTTGCTTCATGTGAACATATTTTTAATCTTAAAAAATAGAATAACCAGAGACAGATCTTACCTTTCATAAAAATGCGCAACAATCTTTAATTTTGCAATGTAAAGAAAGCTTTGCTTTAGAAAAATATAACCAACATAAACTTTGATGATAACTGGAAACTATGTTATAATTTTCATCACTTTAAATCCATTTTCTATGTAGATTAATGTACAGTGTGCGAGCTATGTGCATCTTGAACCTGACAAAGTGTAATTTATGCAGCAAAATAAACAGGCTGGATGATAGTCTTGTCAAGGGAAAAGAAATAGCAATGGCAATTACAGTGATTTAAATAATTTTAATTATTGGAGTTAGTGAGCAATAGTTCGAAGCAGTCATCCATAAAACACTAAATAAATAATTAAATCTAGCCTAACGCCAGAAAATCTGTGATTTGAAAACATAATTAGTGCCCTTATAAATATTTATTGTTAGTATCATTGTGTGATGTGGTATTGTTGGGGGACGTGGCTTCATCTCCATATGTTGTGTAATGACTTTTTATTTAATTTATGTTGAAACACCTTACATTTTGGTTGTTCAAATACATTTAGTTTGTTCATGTTTCTAATTCACTTTTTTTTTATTTTCTACTGTTAATGGTGTTGTTTAGCATAGAGACAGGAAACTGTAGACTAAAAAATAAAACAAAAAAACATTAGAAATACACGATAGAATGCCGAGGTGATCTAACAATGATTGAAAAGCAATAAAAATCCCCCGTAAAGTCATACTCCAATCCTCTTTTTAATTTATTTTTAAAGAATTCTCAGTGATCTTTTAGACATAATTTTGGTGTTTTATCCCACGTAAGAAAAACATGTTGTTTTCTAGGACATAATTTCTGCAGAGCAGCAATTGCTCATCAAAAATTTGTCTCTGAGTCAAGGCGGGACAGTTTGTTTAGGCTTGTTTTCTATCGAGAAAAAGTTCTGTTGTGCTAAATATCATGATTGTTTTATCGCCCAGCCCAATTTTTCTTATATACTGTAGAATAGAATAGAAAATACTTTATTAATCCCTTTGGAAGTCCTCAGGGAAATTCAGGGTCCTCTGTCCTGTATATGTCCTCCATCATCAGAAAAATGCCACAACAACATACTGAAAACATGTTTAAATACATTTTTCTTTAAATACAGTAGGGTACTGAACAGGTGTGTATTTGTAACAGAGGTAAATGAAGACAAAATCTGGAAACTTACCAGTTATTAAACAACATGAAACCTGAAACATGGAGAAAGATAGATGGTGACAAACTAGAGAATTTGAGAACAAGCATCAAAAACTAGTCCTTTAATTTACTGAGATGGAATAAATGTTACCATAACTACTAGAGATGATGGATGCTGGTGTGATCACGAAAAAAACAAAGCCAGAAAATTCAAGAGTACTTAAAAATATAAGCTAACTAAGCATTATTTTAATAACTATAATAGCAAAAAAAAACAAGAAAAAAAATCCAAGACTATAAAAGACTATAAGCTTTAGTTTATCATAAACAAATAAACTGAAGGAGCATTTAAGAAAGTCACGCTTCCATGGCTGGTAATTTGTCTAAAAACCTTGCAGATGAGTTGAAAAATACTTCATTTGCTCGTATTTGACAAATGAAGCTTCACATACAAAAGAAAGAAGGAATCCCATAAAAATGATGTTCGAAATATTTAGCTCTGACCATGAAAGACAATTTTGTCAGTTCTTTATGGTCAATATTTCTTCAATGTTTTGTGACAAATTATTGGTTGTTTTACAGCCAAAACATAAAAAAAAAGAATGAAGATGCTGCAACACTTTCATAGTATCACTGCGCTAATTCCAGTCTAAATCTTTTCTATCTGGCTTCATAAGAAGAAGGATTTATTTATTTCTTTATTAACCTTTTTTTTTAATTCCCTCCTAATTATATTGATATGTTCAATGTGGAAACGCATGTAGATTTTCTATTGTTGTTTATTATTACCATCTGCTACATGCGCCACACCAACATTTTCCCACTCCCAAGTGGTTACACATTGACATTTGGTTAATGACCCCTCTGCATCACCTATTGACGTTTGGGTGTCCACAACTCGTCATTTTTTGACATTCTGGCTGTTCCCATTTAACCACAGGTCCCCAACCGGAGCGCACCGGTACCCGAATCTGGTCCCTGGTCACCCTAACCATTACCAGGTCAGGGTGCGGGTATCGGTGCTGGAAGCGTCCTGAGTAGGGTTGGGCACCAATTGGGTTTTATTTGGTTCTGGTGCCAAAGCGGTTGTTTTGTTTCGGTTTTGGTTCCTAATCGGTGCCAATTTTGGTACTTCAGGAATAAAAAATAATGTCTACATCTTCCCAAATCAACACATTTTCATTCCCAAGTCATCACATATTGACATATAAGACCTCTGCTTCAAACATTGACGTTCTGGGTGTCGTAGTTTTTTGATGTGCTGGTTGTTCCCATTAAATTAGGACTCCCCAACCTCTGAGTCGCAAACTGGCAGCCCGCCGTCCTTCACTGCATGGAGAATTCACTGCTCGCTGCCTGTCGAAAACGTAATCCTGCACGGATTATGCTGGTTTATTTATTTTGACAAAATCTTTCCACAAAAATCTACAAAAAGTTTTTCTTGATACCTGGGCTTTACTTTAACCGTACTGAGGGGGTGTGTCTGGATGACAGCTGCTTCCACAGTGTTTCTGTGTCTCTGTGACTGAGTTTGAAGGCTGTTCCACATTAACCCGAGAGGGGGAAATAGGGGACCTTTTCTATTATTGTCTTGACAAAAATAAGTAAAATATCACAGTTCAGGAGACCTAAGCAGGCTGCCAACCGCTCGGGTCTCTCCAGGCGTGTTGAGCGGGCAAGCTCCGTTGAAGGCCGGTGGGGATTGGCTGCAGCCAGAGAACCCCCGAGCTGTGACAGGACAACATGTTTGTATTGGATTAGTATTTTACCCGCTGATATTGTCACTGAAAACATCATGTGGCCAAAGCTGAGTTCCTGATTTGATGATGCGACGCAGCAACCTGTCAAACTTCTGTGATCTGCTTTGAAATGCAGCCAGACGGCGGGCGCTCTCCCAGTCACCGGTTTG
>NW_023416928.1:56375-57567 GCF_002922805.2 Oryzias melastigma | reverse complement strand
AATGCGGAACCGCTTCTTTCGGTTTTGGTAGAACCGCATAAATCATAACAGTTCCTACTTGGAACTGAATTATGGTGCCCAACCCTAGCCCTGATGACCAGTCCGCATCTGGTACCACATCCAGTACCGTATCCCAAATCACAAAAAATCTTACATCACTAGCTTTCTTTTCATTCCATGATATTGGGTTTGAACTTTGAGAGTTTAAACAAGAGAGAATCGTGTGGAAACGTTAATGTCTGTCCAAAAAAAAGTGCATTAAATGTGTATTTTTTGGTTTTACTGCCTTGAAACATCAGTAATACTACTTTGCAGATTTCACCTATTACAAGGTTATTTATTATTTACATTGAAACTCCCATGATAAAGGAGGTACTACTGTATTTCTGTGTTCACCTTTTTAACATTTTTTTTTTTTTTTTCTGGTACTGATTTACAGTTTTGACATTAATCAAAACGTAACTCCCACTGCATCACACAAGCCCAGCAACAATCTTCTGCTGAACTTCTTCTGACCGCTATCCTTCAGCTGCCTCCGATTGTCAGGTCCACAAGAGACATCAACCTCTCTGCTACACCTCCAAGCCGAAGCTCCTGCTGCTCCTGTAACATCTAGACAGATTGCCCCTTGTTCAACCTCCATTACCTCAATGGCCTAAGGAGAACCACTTTGAGTTTGCAGAGGCTGATATGAAAGTCTAACTTAGAGCCTTGAGCACCTTTAGAGAGGAGAATGTTTC
This sequence comes from Oryzias melastigma, assembly GCF_002922805.2. Lineage (NCBI taxonomy): Eukaryota > Metazoa > Chordata > Actinopteri > Beloniformes > Adrianichthyidae > Oryzias > Oryzias melastigma. Next base: position 56,827 of record NW_023416928.1, on the reverse strand, counting down.
AGCTCATATGATCATAACTGTTGCAGTCTGATGAAACAGCCAACTTCATATAACCCCGAAAAAAAACAACCCAGACAGTATTTTTTTCTTTTTCTATCAGATTCCTCTAACTCTCCAAAATATTTTTAGAGCTTTAATTTGCTCCTCCGTTAAAAAAAACCAGTCATACTCTTTCTATTTATCATTACATGATAGTTTTTTAAAATATATTTAAACAGACAATTTAACTTATTTGTAACATAGTCACGTAAAAATATGGCACCAGTTTTTAAATGATAAAATACCAATTTTATTTAAATTTCAGTTTAGAATCAACCAATTTTTTGTAGTTTTTGATTTGTGATGTAGTTTGAATTTTAGAACGGGACACATTTGGCCCACCGACCAGACTTTGGACATGCCTGCCATAAATAATTACTTTTTAGTAGAGATAGAACAGGTAAAAGTATTTT
>NW_023416928.1:50473-56342 GCF_002922805.2 Oryzias melastigma | reverse complement strand
GGGTGGTCTGATTTTTGTGTGTTTTTTTGTTCTTTTTGTATACTTTGTCTTTTCTTTCTCAGAACCAGTATTTAAGTTTCATTCTTTTTTTACTCAGGTTAAACTGAACTGTTTCTGCCAAAAAGAGGAGACAGTGACATGAACAATCCAGGCATCAATGTGACTTAATTCTACTATGAAATTATGATTTCTACACAATTCTGTAGGATTAATTGTTAACTATTTGAATTATAAATGCAGAGGTAAGCATTACGGTTTTTGGGTGGGGAGCTTTCATGAGCTCCCCAAAGCAACCGTCTCTTTTTACCTCATGGTAATGTGGTAAACAATGACTCAGTTAAATATAACAGCACTAGAGTTTGTGAAATCTCCCTGTCGCGTTTTTATCCTAAAGTCCTTTAATTTCCATCAGAATATTCACTTTGTGTTAAAGGTATTAAAAAATACAAAATTAAATATAAACCCCAAATACAAGAGAGCGTGTGGGATGAGTGTTTCTAAACACTCATCAAATGTCACGGACAGCTAAGTATCTGATTCACGCTGCAGCTTCCTGTTTAAAGCCTTAGTTACATTCTCCTCAAAGGGGTTAACCTGTAGTCTACTGCAGATTTTTAGGTTGTCCAGGGAAAAATCCACCCGGCGATGCAGGGCTGGGGCTCCAGTTCAAGAAGTGGATCTCACCCAACCTCTATCAGGAGTGGACAGTGGCGTGACAGTTGGCAGGGAATGTTCCGTACAGCACATGTCCCACAGTCAGCGCTGGACTCTTCGCTCAACGCTACTGAGGAAATTCTGGTCGTCTAGTCTGATCTGAGGTAGAACACACATACAAATACCACAGCCATCCTCCATAAAACAAAAAGATCGCTGGCTCTGCCAGAAAATGTGGAAATAGTGCAAAGTCTAAAGCTGCTGTTGACTTTGAATAGAAGGTGCTACAAGATCAGCCTAAATGTTCAGTATTCAGAGTAAACTCTCTCAGATCTTCCTAACATGTTTTCTAGAAGTTCTCCTTTATCAGCTGACAATAATAATTTAATTGTGAAAAGTCACATTCTTGTTTTTCCAGATCTGTTTGTACAATTGTAACGCAGCAGTAAACAGCATCTATACCATTCCAAAATGGCGTCCAAATTTGCGTACGCAAGAATCTAGCATGCAATCTCTGATATGCCTCATTGCCTGCAGGACCTCGTATGATGCCCACACAAAATACATTGATTGTTTATTTGATTAACTTCTGACAGACTGCATGCAAGGAGCACATACTTATCAAGCAATGGAACCGGTCAGAAGGATTTGGAGGATTAAAAAAATGAAAAATCCATAAATATACCCTTGTCTCACTTACTACCCCCTTCTTACCCTAGCTTGTTGTTTAAATGTTTGTTATGATCTGTCACCTGCAGCATGCCGGTAGAAAAATCTACATGACCATTTTCATTTTACGGGCTTACCAATCGCTCTACAATCTTGATTCTTATATGGGCCGCATGACTGCCTTGTACAGGTTTACCCACTTTTACCTGTAAGGGCAGCTGTGAATAACACTCAAGTTGGAGTCCAATTGGTAGAAATCATAGACCTTTGATAAGAACTGGACATAAATGTTGAGGCCCCCATAGGAAATGCCTTACCTCCAGCCCTCCCGAAATCCTTCCAGAACCTTCACCGTCACTTCCTGATACGTCTACTGCCATATTGTAACAGACCCTTCGACAGCGATCAGTCTGAGTCCGTCTGAGTCACGTTTTTAAGAGGAACTGCTGTTAACCAATCATGAGTGAGCTTGTTCTGGTTTGTTTGAAGTCCACACCCCTCCCTCTAAAAGCAATTCAGGGGAATCCATCAATCAAACTTTCAAGGTGGGGCGAGCGGGGACCACGTGCTTTTACGGAGGCATCTGATTGGTCAGTTTATAATTTGACTTACTGGCGATCAAGGAAAAAAATCTAAAAAAAAAATAGGATTCTAAAGAACATGCCAAGAAGAATGCATCAGAGCAAGAATAGTTATTCTGACAAATTAAATGACTGAGAAATAACTGTATTTCTCAAGGAAGAATGTGGGACTTTGGCCTTCTTTCAACTAGTGGCTACTTCCTATTCACAACACAAGATGGGAGGGGTTGACCTGTCCATCGATATTCATCTCGATGGTAGAAACTGAAAGACAAATTAAAATATCCCCAATCACCAAGTGTGTAAAACTTTCTCTCAAAAAAAAAAAAAATTGATTTCACTGAACAGCAGAGTTAATACATTAAAACCATTCAGGATTCAAATATTAATGAACCCTAAGTGGAGACACTTGATAATGTTCTCAAAGTTGCTGGAAGAGCCCATCCATGCAGAAGACAAGGGTCCTAAACTCCTCGTGTTATCACTGTGTTTTTTTGATTGGGGTCCAACTATATAATAAGGTCCAATCTAGATTCTTCCCTTCTCTTTTCCCCTTCATTTATCCCTCCAAACGGAGAATTATAAAAAAAAAAAAAAAGTTTCTCATATTTCGGATGTTAATCGTCAGTCCGCTAGCGTTAGCATGGAACTTCCAGTGCTTGAGTATACATAACAACTGCTGTTTTATAGCTTTAAAAAGGTCACGCTACAACAAAAAGTCATTACGTACATTTAAACTTAAACGTCTGTGCTTCAGAGTGCACCTATGTGAAGAAAAGTGCTTCTCGCGCAATCCGGTTTACCTTCTCGATGGAGGACTTTATATCCTTCCGCTTAGAGGGTCAGATTTAAAAAAAAAAAAAAATTTCCTGGACACACTTGCACGTAAAAACTGCCCCTTCAAATGACGGGGAAGGAAGGAGGGAAGAATTTGGATTGAGCCTAAGTGTTTAAATCAATTGCTAAAACAGTAAACTCTACTCTGTGAACCAAATGCTTAGTTGCCCGAACCCACTGACTGAATTAATCATTTCTTTGGGAAAACAATGAGCTCTTCTCATGTGTTTAGATATAACTTGCCAACACACTTTCATTGTGATGCACCCATGCTGAATAAATGAACAGTAATATAAAACTAGATTCACAGGTAAATACCTTTAACTGACATCAAAGTGCTGTATGTAAATGTTGACAGCAATTACTGTGTTACATACTACAGAGTTGGTAAGCCCTGCCTATTTGTAAAGTCCCACTGGCCTCTAGATTGAAAGACCCTTAATGCAAGTGAATGTGGGAAAATATGGGCAGGACTTACCAGCTCAATACACTGTAGTCTGCTCAGAAATTCACACCAGATGCAAATTTTTCCGGCAATGGTAGACAGGCGCTTCTGCTAGAACTTTTTTGTTTTTTGTCATCATGGTTATATTTTGAAAATAAAAAAGATTTTCTCATGTGTCTTGATGCAACTTCCTGCCGGAATTGATGCACAAAGTAGACCAGACGGCGAAACGATCCGCTGCACAGCGCAGGCCCTCCACGGTGGACCACACCACTCTGCGCCTGGTGTGAACCACACCATAGGATACCAAGGGCGCCTCTGTTCCATGTAACTTTGCGGAGGTTCCGCGTCCAGTGTGAACAAGGCATATTTGTTAATATTTCTTCTTTTGTTTCTCCAGCTTCATGTCCTGAGCATTGTGTTTTCTATACTTCTATGTAGTATTTAGTGACTGTTCAAGGTTGCTTTTAATTTTGACTGACTTGGGGCACGATTTCACAACAAGTTCAGTTTTGAGTACTGATTGAACTGTTTTGAGGTGAAAGTTTGGTTTAAGAGTCTGAGGTTTTGTGACTGTAGCTTGAAAACTTGGTTTGTGTTCACAGTTTAGAGAAAAGGCGACCAGCTTTCAAGAAAAGTGTCTCAATCTATAAAAACTGTAATTAACTGGTTATTTTAAGCAGAAAAAAAAAAGGTGAAACAGACTTATCTCATTTAAATCTGCAGAATATGAAATCGGCATGAAATATTGTTGACATTTATCATTGTTTTACAGCTCCTGTCTTCTTTTCCTTTGATGCTGCATAGCAGTTGATCAGTTTTGTTGCCTCTCGATAAAGTTTAAATCCTAGCTGGGACCTCAAGGGTTTTACGTCTATCCTCTGCAGGTGTGATTTTTGTCTGTAAGCTGGCATCTACTGCAATAAAAAAAATAGGCATTTGATTGCTGTTTATATACACCACCCTGAAGAGTGATTGCCTCAGCGTGGAATAGATGTCAGTTCCTCAGTAGAATCTTATGAACTTAAAAAGGATAAACCAGTGACTCCTCCATCAGGCACTGAAGATTCCAATGTTTTGTCACTTTATGCTCCACTCTGATACACCAGGACATTTCTTCATCTGGAGTTATTTCCCTAAATCTCCTCTTGTGTTTAGATATATTTTGTTATCCGTCATATTTTGGCCAGTCAAGTGAATTCCTTTGATTAATATAGTTGAAAAACCAATCACTAAACACTGCTCTGCATCCTAGAACACTTTTCTACAAGCCCTGCAAAAGTTGTTTCATGAATAATTGTTTATTACACTTCCACAGGAACGCACATTTTAATCATCTAAAGCAGGAGAATGTTTTGCTTAATGTTCAATAACTCACAGAGGTAATGGTCATTTTTATTGTTGTACTCTCATACTAATTGTACTCATAAAAATGAGTAAATGTGATTAAAATGCTGCTGGCTTGAACACTGGAGCTCTTTGTTCCCTTTTTATTTTTTATTTTTTTTTATTGTACCACTGCCTAGCGCTTTTAACCTCTCTGTCCCTGTTGGTACTTCCGCAGATAGATATCAAGCAAAATAGAAATAAAAAAATTTAATTGGGGAATCTTGTTGTCAAATAAAAATAACATTTAAAAAAACATACAAATTACCTTATAAACCAAAAACATTTTCATTGAATACAAATTAAATTAGTTGCACAAGAAAAACAGAAAAACAAACATCTGATTACTCAATGTCAATGTGTTTTCCATCCATTGACTGTACTATAGTAAAATATACTATATTACCAAACATATTGGCTCAACTATCCAAATGAGGAGAATCAGGTGTCCTAATCACTTGGCCTGGCCACAGGTGTATAAACTCAAACACTATGGCATGCACTGTTTTTACAAACATTAATAAAAGAACGTTCTGCTCTCAGGGGTTCAGTGAATTCCAGCGTGGAACTGTCATAGGATGACACCTGTGCAACAAATCTTGTCATGAAATGTCTTAAATATTCCTCAGTCAACTGTCAGCTCTATCAGAACAAAACGGAAGAGTTTGGGAACAACAGCAACTCAGACACCAAGAGGTAGTAAACTGATGGAGAGGGGTCAGTGGTTGCTGAGGCGCATAGTGCAAAGAGGTCACTGACTTTCTGCAGTCAATTGCTGCAGAGCTCCAACCTTCACGTGACCTTCAGATTAGCCCAAGTACAGTATGCAGAGAGCTTCAAGGAATGGGTTTCCATGGCCGAGCAGCTGCAGCCAAACCACACATCACCAAGTGAGGATGCAGTGATGTAAAGCACGGCGTCACTGAACTCTAGAGCAGTGGAGACGCCTTCTCTGGAGGGATTAATCACACTTTTCTATCTGGAAATCTGATGGACCAGTCTGGGTTTGGAGGTTACCAGGAGAACGGAATATTTTGGACTGGATTGGTGAAGGAGGAATGATGGTGTGGGCTTGGTTTTCAGCCACCTTAGCTCCAGTGAAATAACCTTTGAATGTTTCAGGATACCAAAACATTTTGGACAATTCCATCCTCCAAACCTTGTGGGACCAGTTTCGAGCGTACCGCTCCCTCTTCCTACATGACAGTGCACAAAGCAAGGTCCATAAAGACATGGAGGACAGAGTCTGTGGGGGATGAACATGACCTGAACTCCATAGAACACCTTTGGGATGTAT
>NW_023416928.1:38102-48488 GCF_002922805.2 Oryzias melastigma | reverse complement strand
GAATCAGGTGTCCTAATCACTTGGCCTGGCCACAGGTGTATAAACTCAAACACTATGGCATGCACTGTTTTTACAAACATTAATAAAATAACGTTCTGCTCTCAGGGGTTCAGTGAATTCCAGCGTCTTAAATCTTCCACAGTCAACTGTCAGCTCTATCAGAACAAAGCGGAAGAGTTTGGGAACAACAGCAACTCAGACACCAAGTGGTGGTAAACTGATGGAGAGGGGTCAGTGGTTGCTGAGGCGCATAGTGCAAAGAGGTCACTGACTTTCTGCAGTCAATTGCTGCAGAACTCCAACCTTCACGTGACCTTCAGATTAGCCCAAGTACAGTATGCAGAGAGCTTCAAGGAATGGGTTTCTATGGCCGAGCAGCTGCAGCCAAACCACACATCACCAAGTGAGGATGCAGTGATGTAAAACACGCCTCCACTGAACTCTAGAGCAGTGGAGACGCCTTCTCTGGATGGATTAATCACACTTTTCTATCTGGAAATCTGATGGACCAGTCTGGGTTTGGAGGTTACCAGGAGAACGGAATATTTTGGACTGGATTGGTGAAGGAGGAATGATGGTGTGGGCTTGGTTTTCAGCCACCTTAGCTCCAGTGAAATAACCTTTGAATGTTTCAGGATACCAAAACATTTTGGACAATTCCATCCTCCAAACCTTGTGGGACCAGTTTGGAGCGTACCGCTCCCTCTTCCAACATGACTGTGCACAAAGCAAGGTCCATAAAGACATGGAGGACAGAGTCTGGGGGGGATGAACATGACCTGAACTCCATAGATCACCTTTGGGTTGTATTAGAGTGGAGACTGAGAGCCAGGACTTCTCCATCAACATCAGTGTGTGACCTGACCAATGAGCTTTTGGAAGAACGGTCCAGAATTCCTAGAAATACTCCTCAACCTTGTGGTTCCCAGAAGAGTTGAAGCTGTAAAAGCTGCAGATGTTGGACTAACATCATATTGAAATCAAGACTTCAATTTATATGTGAGTTAAGGTAGGTGAGCTAATACTGTTGGCAATATAGTGTATCTCTATTTGAAAACGCAACCTTAAGTTCAAAACTTCTGATTAAACATTCCAGGCTTGATTTTTCCCAACTTCTTAGTAACTCAAATTCATGGAATGAAAAATTTGTATTTTCACAAGTTTATTCACTGCGGGATTTAAAAATATTACATAATCTGGCTTCATAGTTTCATTGTATCATTAAATTTCATGCTTAATAAAACTGTGAGGAACATTCTCTGTTCAAGGTAAATGTGCATGTAAACCCAATGGAAAAGTACATTAAGTTCACAATGGTAATTTATAATTTAACAGACATCTATGTGTGAACAGATTAAAAACTTTTTTTTCTTCTGAAAAAGCCTAATTGATGTGAAAAGCGTTTTTTTAGTTATTAATATGTTTCCAGATTTTTTTTGAACAGATGAATGAATACATTTGAGTCTTTTTCTTATCAGAAAAAATGTGGGAACATGAGCTGGTTAAGGCTGAAGACCGTTTTAAAGCATATTCCTTTGAATGTAAATTGTTCATTACCGACACTAAAGGCCTCAGTTGTTAGCAACTAAATGAAAGCTCTGTGATGCAAAGCAAAGGCAGGAAAGAGCTAAATTGCTAAAGATTGAAGATCACCTGAGGCTCATTATTTTTCCATCCTGGTGAGATGATAAAAAATGTATAATTTATACTGAGCAAAGACAAATAAAGGGAATTTTGAGCTCAGATTTTCTCATTTGTAAGCAGGTGATACTGGTCTTTCGTCTCCTGTTAATAGAATTTGTAATTGTTATGCAATATTAATATTTTGGGCTTCTTTGCAGATACAACTGGTTCTTAATCGGGTTGAGAGTTAATCTATGGAAGCACTGTATATTTCATTTGTCAATTTATCTATACTCTATATTTTGCTAAATTTAAACTGGAAAGCAGGCAATATTTATCATAAAAATGAGTGCTTGTCATTGACTTTCAACTCAAGGGGATGTTACTCAATGATTGCTTTTAAAGAAACATTGTATTTGTGTTCTTCTGTTTCCCAACATTCACACACATATACAGTATGTACACATTTAGCAACAATGTCACCAGAATGCTAAACTTTCAAATATGCATGATTGATCCCCAGAACTATTTTAACACTAGAAGTCCAACAGAGCAGCCATTTGGCTTTTCTACCTATGAAACCCGCATGGCAGCCAGTTGGCTCAAAGACTTTTAGCCATTATCCTTAATCAGGTGTGAATTGATGCTTTGTTATGTAAACAAGCTCCACCAAAGGTGGGGCCATGCTGAACCACTTCAACAAAACTTGTTTTCATTTTGCCATCTGGGACTTCTAGTGTTAATTCACTGGTTTCGGTGTTGTCGTTGTGTGGAGTTGCTTAAGCAACTTGTTTTTTTGACGCCCATGCGGTTTCATTTCCAGTTCACCCGTGTCATCCACAGTAGCTGTCTGGACATTTCCTTAATGGGATCCTTTGTTCTTACCTGCACTTAAAATGTTGCAAGCTTTATCTGACAGCTGAATGAATCAAATGTTGAAACACAACTGTTAATATTTTTTTCCATAATTTAAAAAAAAGGGGGGGGGGGTGGCAGATGTTCTTAACTCACCAAAAATAACTTCCAGGTGAATAAGAAGCAAAGAAAGCTGGCACAGTAGGTGTCCAGTAGCAAATAGCAAACGGAGGGAAAGTACTTTCCAAGAAATAAAATTCCCAGATAGACATTTGTGTTACCTCCTCAGGTGAAAAGATGATCCCAGCCAGCTAGCCATTTCCTCCACTTATTTGTGGCTTCATGCATTCGCAGATTTTTATTTTCAGTCATGTGACTCTTCCAGTTCGTCACTAAAAGTCATGACATTTTTGCATATGAAGGAGGTGCTGCACCGCTGAGGTGTATCTTTCTACAGCTAAGTCCTCTTCGGAGCGCGAGGGGTGGGGGACCGCTATCCGCTATTCCCTCCGCTGCCTGGAGAAATGGCATCAGCTGACTCAGAAGCGATCAAAAAAAATGATGACATGCTGAAGAAGAAAATCGCGGGGGATAATTATCTTCCACAGCAGGTGTTTATTATTTGAAAAAATGGGAAAGCATGATCTCCTGATTTTAAGGCACAGAGAAACAGTCTTCATCTGTGCCGTAAAGTATGCTGTCACTGATGTACTTTACGAATAAATATATATATATATTTATATATAGCAGTAGGGAGGTCGACTTCTGATTGGAAGATTGCAAATTCGATTCCTGACTTCCTGCCCCCCCCATGTCTCAAAGTATTCTGGGCAAGACACTGAACCTCACAGAAGAAACCCATCAGAAACAAGATGTGTCACATGAGGCAGGTAGTCCTCCTATTGCTTATTAAATGTTTAAATACAAGGAAACACATAAACAATTAAACATCCACACTGAACAAACTTATAAACAAAGGAGAAACGCCTACAAATACACCGAAGATCCTTTAAGTGAATTCAGGACAGCTGAGGAGAATCACCAGTTTGAACCGGCAGTGACTGACAGGGAGAAACAGAGCATTGGAGAAACCAAAGCAAATGAAAAAAAAAACATGAAGTGACGAAAAAAATCCTCCCGGTTTGAGTTTTACCATAATCTTAATTAATGAAATACTTTGGAAACAATGGCTGCTGTCGTTATGCACTTTTATTTGCTCCTTTTTGTTTCAGTGTTATAAAAAGACGTTAAGAGAAGACATTATTATGAACTCAACTTTTATTTAGAAAATACATTTTGCATGAACAGCATTTTACTAATATTAATATCACGGCTTGTTCCTATCATGACGGGCCATGAACTGGTTCATATGGAGGGCTGAGGTTCATGCGGGGGGATGGGGGGTGGAAAATGAGGTGGGGTATAGATATGATACATTTGTGTACATGACATTTTAGTTTTTGTCTTTTATGTTTTTATATTTTTTGTTTTTATTGTTCTTATGTACGGCACTTTGAGCTGCTTCGGGGAATGAAAAGCGCTTTATAAATAAACTAGGGTTGTCAGATTTGTCGCGTTAAAAACGCATTAATCTGACGTGTGCTTGACGCCGACAATTTTTTTGACGCATTAATCGCGGACTTTCTCATACGTGCCTTTCCATATCGCGCTCGTGGGCGTCCCCCCTTTAACTCACCGGCTGCTCTCCAACCTCCGACCTGCGAGCTAAAACCAGTCCGGCGCTATAGGACCTGGAGAGCTCCTGCACCCTAACCAGTTCGAGTCCAGTACCACGACTGGTGGTACCGGCTTGTGTCCGGCGCCGCGTCCCGAGAGCTGCGGACCCCCGACGTTCCGAACAGCAAGCGCACCGGGGGACGTTTTAAATGTTCTGGAGGTTTAAGCGTGATCCAGCCCCAGCATAGCGGTCTGTCTGCCGGCATATTCATGGCGTGAGCTCCGCTGGACACATCGGTGCATCGAGCTGCAGCCAGAGAACGCGGCGGCAGTAACAGACTGTCAAACTATCCACAGAGTATCCCGCTTTTCTCAGTCTTTAATGTTTTAAAAAACAAAAGTTCATTGGAAATGATAAATCTCTATTTCATTTATTACCGTAGTTCAGCAGAGGAGGAAAAGATTTGGTCCTGACAAAAAATGAACATTAAAGTGTTATGGAAATTTTATTTTTGATGTGTTTTATTTTATTTTACTGAACGTTGATTGAAGTTTTGAATTTAAAATGCCCTTCACTTGCACTTGGGCTTTTGTTAGGCATTTTATGTTACAGCCTTTTATTGTTAAGAAAGTTTATCTCAATACAATGTTACAAAATAAAGTATTTCTGATGAAAACTATTAATTTTGTCATTCTTGTTTTCATAATTAATGTAGAACTGCTAAATTCCACGGACCGCACATTTTTTTTCCTTAAAAAAAGGCCACATGTAAATTTGCAATTAATCGCGAGTTAACTCTGGACAGTGCGATTAATCGCGATTAAAAATTTTAATCGCCTGACAGCTCTAAAATAAACATTTATTGATTTATTGTTTGGTTAGGATGCACTTTGCCAATGTTTTTTTTTTTTTTTTCTTTTTTTACCCAGTCTAATACAGCCCATTTTTTACCCTTACAAATTTCTGAGGTTCCACACAACCACATTAAATAAAAGGGGAAATGACTCACCCAGAAAATGAACTTTGACAATGGGACCAATAATGTTACGGCTGCCAGTCAGTTAGTAAAATGTGCCAGTGATTGGCTCTAAGCCCAGGAAGAAGTCTTGGAGCTAAAGGTAAATTACAAGATTATTGGGAAATGGAAAGAAAAAAAGGGTGGAAACAAGGAAAATATGACTTTGTAATCATACTTTGATACACATTTGATTATAAAACTGATTGCATAAATATTTAAATACTTTATAGAATTTGCCTTGTGTGCCAGAACTCTGAGTGGTCAATTGGAAACAGGAAACAACATAAATATATAAGTACCAATTTCCTTTTTGAGTAACACTTGAACTGTACTCCCAGCTTTCCTTCTTTCTTATTGCTTGTAAAATGTATTAAGAAAACTACAAATGCTGCACCCTTTAGCTAAGGAGTCCAGTTCTTTATGCGTTTTAGTTCAGGCCAATTCAAACTTTGCAATTTTGTGTGTAGTCTGAGTTTTGTCTATTTAACTTACATCATAACAAAAGGATGCCTTTGATTGTATACTCTGCTTGATCCTTGTCAACTCCTTCGATACAATGTTTTGTTTTATCATTTTTGTTTCAGATAATGGGTTGGATAGTATAGATTCTATAAAAAAATGAGGCACCTGGAAAACTTGAGAACGTTATTCAACAAAAAGATGGGTACAAAAAAACTTAGCAGAAAGAAATTTGTTACACTATGAAGATGGTTGCTATAATATCTCTACAATAGGTAGAGGAAGTCAGACCATATACAAATCTGTTTAGCTTGGACTCAATTTTCATCGTTAGCCAGTTTCAAAAGTGCTCATTCAGGTTAAAATAAGGTAAGTTTGGCTAATAAGAAATATCCTGTTCTAATTTTAGCATTCTTGTCTCGTTAATGTTTTAACCTTGCTGAATGAAATTATTACCCCTAGAAAAGTCAAATTCAACAAACGAACGGCTGATATGACAGATTCATGATCCGGTGACCCTTACAGGCCGTGCCCCACTGAAGCTCAACCTCTTTTTATCAACTGACATCTGATGTCAATTGGTAATTATGTGTTATTATCTTGGAGTGCATTTGAGGTGGAAACTGAGTCAATAATGTCACCATCCATGCAAGCCAGGGCTGATCATGTGTCATCAGACTTGAACCTTTCTTGAGCTGACTCGAGGTTTGTGGATGACCCTCATTACACAGTTCAGTAAGTTCAACTGAGAAAATGATTTGATGAGTCATCAAGTCCACAAAAGTCACAGCTTCTGCCTAAATGCAAATGAACAGATTCAACTGAAATAAAGCTCAGAAAATACCTATTTTGTGACTATATATCAGGTTGATTTTTTGTTGTTTATACAGGTTTGGAGCACATGACTTTAAATTTTCCCTTAAACAGATAAAATAGTTATGCTGTGTCACTTAATGGAGCTTATTCACTTTTTTTTTTACTGCTTTTAATAAAGTATCAAGGCAATTAGCATTTTATTGATTTTTTTTCCCCATCCTTTTTGGTTTTGGTCATCTGCTAAGACCAATAGTAAAGTATGATTTACATGTAATGCATACATATGCATTACAAGAAACATGATTTCTCAACTAGATATAAATCATTACCTGGAATAATTTGAGTGTAAATCCTGTAAGATGAATCTGGCTGCTAAAGATGTTAAAACTGATGGCAAAAAAATGCTGAAGCCTATAGCTGAAAATGCTGAAACTGAAAGTTTGCCAAAATATTAGTTAAATGCTAAATTAGCCAAAAAAAAAATAAATAAATAAAGGAATAAAGTTTAATTTTTACTAAAATAGCTAGCATATTGTTAAAATGTTAGCTAAACTCCAAATTACTCTAAAAAAAAACTTGAATTTCTCACTAATTTCCTATGGGATATGTTTTGCTCTATATCTCAAAAACCATGAAGTTTATAAATACCAAAGTACAAGTAGAAATTTTGTGAACGAGCTGGATGTTTTGCTACCAAGAAATCGCTGGAAGTGTATTTGAGTTTTTACTTGCTAAAAACCATATGGAAAGAAGCAGGAGAATCAATACTGTTTAATGAAATACTTATGCAAATAAACACAAACCAACTCAAGTCATCCAAAAACATAGTGAGGAATGTGAACAACTCTTTAAATTAACAGCACACATATTCACACGTCTACCATTTACTAGCACTAATCATCATCTATCAAAGGAGACGATGTTATCTTTTCAGGGCATGGAGCGACAAGCTCTGTGGGAGCGGCCACAAATGAAGAGATTTTGGGAAATATATCAATTTCATTACGTCTCAAAAACCACCTTCTTCAAGCACAAAATTTTTTTTGCAAATTATGAGTTTTCTTCTAAACTGACGTGTTTATTGCAAAATATTATTTTTTAAATTTGTGCTACTTACTAAATAGCGAAAAAAAACAGCTAGTGGCAGCTTCGTTTAAAGATGTGGTATATGATGATGTTTTGAAGGAACCCAGTTCATTCAGCAAAGGTATGTGTTGTTATTAGAAGCAGCGAAAAAAAAACATCATTTTCTGTGCTTTACTTTACTAAACATGACATCTTTTGGTGTCATCAAACATGCAGGAAAACTTGTTAGTTTTGGAGGGGGGCATTTTCTGCTGGGAATGTGTTTCTTAGACACAGTGGGAGATGTTGTCATGGTAGGCACGGAACAGTACGTAAGGGAAAATGATTAATGGGATCAACAGTAATATGTCGATGTTGGACCTCTAGAAAGACGAGGTAAGTCAACAGACACCCACCATGCTAAAACTGCTTATCTGGCAGCTGACACAAATGGGCAGACAGCTGGTTCCACGTACAGCAGGTATATTAGTTTAGGCAGGAACTAGGCACAGTTAAAAGTCCACAAAGCTAAATCCGGGTTAGTCAGGCAGAAGTCATCAACGAGCATGGAGGCATAAGAGAAGAGACTAGAGTTGTCAGAGTCCAGGCGAGGGTCAGGGTAATTAGAGTCAGAAGATCAGGTGCAGAATGAAAAGCTTGGTAATAAAGGCAGGGTGGCACAAACGATACTTCGCACAGGTGTGCTGCTCATGAAGCAGGTGAGTGATCGATCAGCTTCCCCAGCTCATCAGGAACCTCCCTCGGAGCTAGCTCATCCTTGAGTATGCTGGAAAGGCCTTGAAGGAAGACATCTACTAGCACCACGTCAGACCAGCAGGTGCTGGCAACCAGAGTCCGAAACTCCATGGCATAATCTGCAACGCTGAGGATCCCTTGCTGCAGATCAAGCAGTTCTGAAGCAGCCATTCGTTGGGGTGTTGTTGGATCAAATACTGTGAGGAGTTGGGTGGAAAAAGCTCTGAAAAAGCTGCAGTGTTTGGCTCCTCTGTCCCACTCTGTCAAACCCCAGCGCTTGGCCCGGCCTGTCGAACAACTCAGGTAAAGGCCACTTTACCATGCTCAGAGGAAAAGTCACAAGGGTTAAACTCAAAATGCAGCTGGCAAAAAGAGAGAAAAGCCCGACAGTCCTCAACAGTGCCATCAAACAGTTCAGGTGATTCTAGCCGGACTATTCGGGATGGAGGAGGGAGCTGCTCCAGGTGGGAGAGATGGTCATGGAGCTGCTTCATGTCCGCTGTGCATCCATGCACATCGTGGACCAGGTTAGACAACTCCTCAGTTGATGGCAGGTGAGAGCTTTGTGCTCGTGATCCTCCTGCTGAGCTAGACATGGTTGGCTCATAATGTCACGGTTGGGCAATCAGGAGGAAACCCATTTGAAGGGAAGAATCACAAGCACATGAAAGGCATAGTCCAAGGCTTTAATTTACATTAGCCATTTAACACAGCTCACAGGACCAAGACAACAGACCTGGAAATAAAATGAGCCGACACTGAGGGCTGCCGCAGAGTTCCTCAAATACACAAAGCCTGATTGCTGAAGTCCAGACAGCTGTGACTGCTTAGCAGGGACCGCAGGAGAATGGACAGAGTCACAGCAGCCGGCACAGAAGCAAAAAAGAAGTAAGAACATGACACATTAGGGAGGTTTTATACTGGCTGATCTGACCAATGATGCAATAGGGAGGGAACCGCAAATACAAACATTCAAAACCTAAATATTAACTAAAAAAATAAATTAGTAGTAATTTAGAATTTTAAACAAACAAAATTAAACTTATACTTCATGACAGGTTTAACGTATTTTAACAAAAGAAAACAATAGTCCAACTAAATAAACTTTGTGTTTCCCCTCCATCCTCAAGTGGGAGTGTCCAGGAAGTGGTCGAGCTTTGCCGTGCCACATCATCAGGAACTGTGCACCCCCCCCCCCCTCCTTCCACAGCATCAGGCCTCAGAGAACTCAAAAGAATAGAATTACTCAAACAGTCAGAACACAATTAACTAAATGTGTGCACAGATCATTAAGTTAATTTTGTTATGTGATGTGTAAAGTAGTAAAGTACATGAGTTTATGTACCAGTATTTTACAAAGAAAAATACATATGACAAATGAACTTAACTTAAATGTGGGGCAGTGGTTTCAGGTGCCACTCTCATTGCCCACGTGGGCATTGGAGTCCCCCAGAAGGATGATGTTGTCCTCCGTTGGGGCAGTTTTCAGTAGCCCTCCAAGAGACATTAGGAAGGCCTGGTACTCCGAACTGTTTAGCCTGTAAGCCAATGCTAGAGATGAGTCCCCCACCCAAAGGCAAAGGGGTACAACTCTCTCGTCCACTGGTGAGAACTCCAACACTGAACTGGGGGCTCACGAGTAAGCCCACCCCATCCCGCCACCTCTTACCATGGGCAATTCCAGAACGGTAGAGCCCGACCCCTCTCGAGGTACAGACTTTCAGAGACTAAGCTGTACATAGAGCTAACCCAACTATTTAGCCGGTATCTCTCAACCTCTTGCACAAACTCAGGCACCTTCCCTCTCAGAGAGGTGACGCTCCATGTCTTATTAGCCAAGTTTCATGACCAGGGTTTGGGCCGCTGAGGAACTTGACTGTCACCTCACCAAACCACATCGTCCTCGTCCCTTCTGAGTTCTCCTGGAGGTGGTAGGCCTACGGGAGAGCGATCCCACATTTTTTTGAGCCAAAGCTTGCCTACGAGCGTCAACCCCAAGCCTGGCTACAGGGTGGGGCCCTGGTGATACCAATCCGGGCGACGTAACTGAATCTTTAATTGAACTTTCTCATAAAGGAATTCTGAACCACTCTTAGTCTGGCTCGTCACCCAAGAT
>NW_023416928.1:11398-37445 GCF_002922805.2 Oryzias melastigma | reverse complement strand
CTAACTCGAAGCTAAAACTAAGCACCCAGAGTAAAACCTCAGTGAGGAAATATACACTTTCAAAAAAAAAACAAAAAAACAGTCCTGTCTGTTAAATGGTATGGCTTAAAAGTAGCATTAACTTTAGTGTAATGCTAATTAGTTTTGTCACAATTAAGGACTTGCAGAAAACTTTTCATAGAAGTAAATTATTCCGTTTTTACAAATATCATTGCTTGTAGTCCTTGGGTCAAAGTTGATTTCACTGTCGTCGAGCTTAACAACTTTATTGTAATTCAACAAATAGGTGAAGAAGTGTGCTCCTGAGTGGCATATAACTGAAGACAGGGTGTAAGTTTCTTGCCCATTGTTGATAGGAATTTCCAAGGTCTGAGATGGGAACACATATTCTCTTGACTGTAAGTCACAAGGACGTGATAATAACAGCACTATCATATCAGGACTGTTAAAATACACTGTTTTTGTGAGCTGGATGCAGCAGGAACAACACAATTCTTTGGTTTTCTGCTCTTCAATCATGCTTTGGAAAAGCGAGCCAATGGATAGATTATTTGCTAATGGTGAAAGATAACAAATAGAATCTAACTTATGAACGCTCTCCAACGTCTTGCCACACTGTCTACAGAAGCTTATTTGGTGTTTCTGCAGAACGGAGTCAACCCCACACTTACCTAACCACGACATCAGTGGTCTCACAAACTCTGAAATGTCGTTTAGCCTGCAGAAGGACAGTTCGGGTATTTCATCGCTTAATTCAACCAGTGGGCCCAACGTCATAATTTCATCAAAATGCTGTCCTGGATAATCGAGAGCTTCCAAAAACAGTCTTGAACAAAGTGGTAATTGTGACACGCTTATCAGCTCTGTCATAGATTTGTTTCTGAGGATAACCTTTACTGTTCGAAGGTATGAAACAGCCTGGATTGTAGCGTTAAACCAGCAATTTAGGAAGTCGTTTGAAAATGTATTGAACATTGCAGTTGTAAGTAGACTGACAGAACTGTTATCCGTGCCCATGGATGTGCTCACCGGTATATTCATTTCTTCCGCATCATGCTCACTTTTGGTTGTGAGTGTGGTTGTTGAGATTTCAGTTGTTAGTGTGGTTGTTGTTTCCTCTAGAGGGATTTCCGTTGTGAGTGTGGTTGTTGTTTCCTCTAGAGGGATTTCAGTTGTGAGTGTGGTTGTTGTTTCCTCTAGAGGAATTTCAGTTGTGAGTGTGGTTGTTGTTTCCTCTAGAGGGATTTCAGTTGTGACCTTTGTTGTCGTTTCCTCTAGAGGGATCTCAGTTGTGACTTTGGTTGTCGTTTCCTCTAGAGGGATCTCAGTTGTGAGTGTGGTTGTCGTTTCCTCTAGAGAGATCTCAGTTGTGACTTTGGTTGTCATTTCCTCTAGACGGATCTCAGTTGTGGCTTTGGTTGTCATTTCCTCCCGAAGGATTTCAGTTGTGACTTTGGTTGTCGTTTCCTCTAGAAGGATTTCAGTTGTGACTTTGGTTGAGGTTTCCTCTAGAGGGATTTCAGTTGTGACCTTAGTTGTCGTTTCTTCTAGAGAGATTTCAGTTGTGACTTTAGTTGTCGTTTCCTCTAGAGAGATTTCAGTTTGGACTTTAGTTGTCGTTTCCTCTGAAGGTATTTCAGTTGTGACTGTGGTTGTCGTTTCCTCTAGAGGTATTTCAGTTGTGACTTTGGTTGTCGTTTCCTCTGAAGGTATTTCAGTTGTGACTGTGGTTGTCGTTTCCTCTAGAGGTTTTTCAGTTGTGACTTTAGTTGTCGTTTCCTCTGAAGGGATGTCAGTTGAGAGTGTGGTTGTCCAAGCTTCATGGCTTGAACCTCTTTCTGGTTCATTTTTTAGCAGTAAAACTGCCCTTTCAGCATTTTCTATATCCGCTTGAGTTGCTGTCATTCTTTCTTCCTCCGTTTCTTCATCGGTGTTTAGAAAATGCTCCACAATTTTACGTGCAGTTGTGGCAGCAACGTAGCCCAAGGCCCAGCCTAAAGCTAAAAGCACCATTTTCTTGTCAATCTTTCTTTCACGTTGACGACTATATGAACTTGAACACCAGTCTGTTATATCTCAACAATAGAAAGTGCCCCACTACAGAGATTTTCACCGTGTTAAAGCGTGCAGCAGCATGAAGTAACATGACCTCAAACAATGTCACACATCAGGTGTGACATCATAACTTTTATGAATGATGTCATGAAGCATCATGACATATTGGATCAAGTGATGTCACATAGTGATGTCATCGACATGAAAAACTGGATTCCTGACATCACTCTATGTGACATCACTCTATGTTACATCACTTTATGATGTCATGTAGTGATGTCATCGACATGAAAAACTGGATTCCTGACATCACTCTATGTGACATCACTCTATGTGACATCACTTTGTTTGACATCACTATATTACATCACTTTATGATGTAATATAGTGATGTCATCGACATGAAAAACTGGATTCCTGATTTTTTTGTCCTTTTTTTAATTGAGCATTTGTTTTTGATTATGTCATATTTTTGGCGTTGCAAATGGAAACAAGTGGACTTCCATGAGGGAATGCTTTGGGGGAGGAGTTTAGCAGCCGCTTCACACATGTAAGTGTAGGATCTTTTGTTGTTCTATTATTTCCAGCGCTGGATTAATTTTTGCTGTGGATTAGCATAATTTTTAACTAGTTTGCACTGGTCCGGACTCTACTAGTCTTTTTTTCCAACTGTCTGCTGCAATGCACAGCTATTAAATCCCCCTAGACACATTATCAACAGATACCATTAAACTTTTTAACAGTTCATCCGACATTGAGCTCCTGGATTTATATTGTTTTGAGGACTTTTACAAAATCACAGTTTAAGTTTCAACGTTGTGTCAATAGGCAGACACAATCAGAGAGGTCCTGTGGCGTATTTTGAGGGTCGGGCACGATGCAATTTTCCATGCTCAGCATGTGTCTGACGCATGCTGTCATGTTTCTAGTATTCAAATATTTGAACTTTGGCTAAGAATTTGTAGATGACAACAAGCGACAATCAGCTTTCGCCTGTGACGTGTTGATGATGCAGTCATTAAGTGAAATCCAAATCCAACATGGAGGAACAGCTGACCTTCAGCATTTGTTCTTCTCTTCAACTTTTGGGTAATTGTCTTATTTGCATTGAGATCAAAATAAAAAGATCCTCAAATTTTACTCTCATTTAATTTTTCCCTTTCTTGGACTAATGTGAGCCAGCAACTCATCGAAGTGGGTCACAGAAGGATGTAAGCCCCGTGGAAAGCAGCTGTCTTACAGACACAGCTCCTGCAGTAGATGGTGCAGCTCATCGTACTGGGAAAGTCTCTGAACGATCTCATGAACCCAGACATGGAGACGTGATGCTGATGTTTTTGTGGAGCCCTTAAAAATAAATAAACTTGATCTCTTAAAGTCCCCTATTACATTTTTTTAATTGAAAAAAAAAAAGTTTCCTGTAGTGCTTTGATTACGATTATGAAATTTTTAACCAAAACCCCACAACTTTAAATGTCTTAAAAAGCCAATTTGCATGTTGATCTTAAGCCACTTTTTCCAAAATCTGCTCTGGGTGGGTATGACCCCCCCCCTCCCCCCCCCTCTGATTATGATAGCTCGGTATCTCACTAGTGTAAACCTTCACCGCTGCAACATAAAAACATAAAACATCCATCAATCTGGGTAATGTCCAGCCGTATGGTTCTGATCCGGATGTCAGCTGGACGAGGAAGTGAAGATCTTCATGGACAGAACTTCCTCCAAAATCCTGATTCTTTCTCCTTCCAGTTCACCAAAGACTCTTTTAGCTAATTCTCCAATGTTTATTGACTGTGATCAATACATTCAATCATTGGTTTCTCAGAGTTCTTGATAAAATAATCAAAGCTAACATCAAAATGCTCTTTCATTGATTTACAATCCTTTCCAACTGCGGTCAAATGAGCCGCCGTTCACATTTCCGTGGTCACATCAAGAAGCTCCGTGGAGTCTGGTGGAGATTTTCCAGCGTTCTCAGTCCTGCTACCGTAAGTATTGGATGAAACTCACACAAAAAAATCCAGTGATATTATTATGAGTATTATACATATTATTATGGTTATCAATTTAAGTATGTTAAATACAGAAATGTAGAATTTTGGGCATTCAGCAATAAAACTACTTTACAATACACAATACGCAGCAATCGTAGATTTCACTTTCAACCACGATCTCTTAAGGTTGCTTAAATTGCCTCAAGAGAACTGTAAGACATTTCCCTCTATTACCCTCAACATGCTCAGAGAACTCAAAATCCCACAGCACCTGTACGGGTGCATGAGACTGAGGCTAAGGGATTCACGGTCATCTCAGTGGGCTGCTTTGGAAGAGCAAAGTGATGGGGTGTGTGCAAGATCAGATTTCGGCGGGAACGTGAAAAGATAGTTGTGTTCACAATGAAAATCATCCACATCAAGGCAAGATTGTTGAAAAAGTGGATATTAACAAAAACAAATAGATTCTAAGAGAAAACGACCAGGTCCTTCAGTCATCTTTAGTTCTTGCCCTCTTGTCCTTTCTTCTCTTTAAAGCTGAACTGAGCTGCATCTCTCTGTCCGACAGGGTGAAGAGGCCTTCTAATGAGTGTTTGTCTCCCGGGTGCCGGATCCAAAGGGGTGTGAAGTGTCATTGTAATCATTTCAGTCTATAATAAGCCCTCCTACATTCACTAAAGCCTCCAGGTGGGACATCTTTAGAGGACTTACATAAAACTACTCATGAAACTCCATTCCTAGAAGACACGGTTTCTTTTAAAAGTAATTCCTGCATTCATGTGTTTCATTCCTTGACACTATTATGGACATTTCTGTTGATCATGTGTTATATATTCTGAAATCAGAAAGTGTACTTCACTCTTCCAAAATAGTACTGAACTTTATTTTTAGGGCTTTTGAAATTGTTGTGTTATAGCCTCAGACACATGCACCAGTTCAGAGGATGACCTGTGCGGCTGCTGCAGGTATTTGGATTGTCCGGGTTGATGGAGGGTTGTAGGGAGGAGTGGCCAGATCATAAGGGGAACGCAGGTGTGTCTTGCAATTCCCTTAAGGCTCACATGGCTACCAAAGCCCTTGTCCTACCCTAGGCACACTAATGTTGGGAGTGGGGTGGTCTGGAACCCACAAGACAAGATGCTGAACTTTTTTATCCAATTAGTTTTTTATAATCACTGGAGTTCATGGTAGACATTAAATCCTATCCTCCTTTGTCCAGTTTTGTCGTGGGAGGGATATCACTTCAGTGTTAGGGTTTAAAGGATTTGTGATCCTTTAAGTATTAGGTATAACTGTTCATTTGTTTTGAATGCTTTCTGTTGGAAAACAGAAGTGCCAGTCATATATTTTCAATGAGAAAGCAGAACGCAGCCGTGCATCTCCCTCTGTTTGTTTGTTGCCATGACGACCCTGGAACACTCCATGTTTTACACGCACATACAGACCTGTATCCAAGTCACCGTTTTTAAGTAAAAATATTGAGAAAAGTGTCGCCACTCAACTTTATGAGTTTTTAAATACCAAAAATATTTTAGAAAAATATCAGTCTGGTTTTAGAATGAACCACAGTACAGAGACGGCTCTTTTGTAGTTCACTTTCAGCTTGTCCCTTTTGGGGTTAGTTGTTCCTAAAGTGAGGACCAAAACTCATGGTGAGGCTTCGTTCTCTCATTACGGTCCTCGCCTCTGGAACAACCTGCCAGAGAGCCTCAGGGCCACAAAGACCGTAAAGGTTTTTAAGAAGAGGCTCAAGACACACCTTTTTAGCATGGCTTTTAGATAGTCTTAAATGATATTTATTTATGTATTCTTTATCAAGTTTATATATATATATATTTTTTTTTTCAGTGTCTCAATTTATTTTGTGCATTTAATTATATTTTTCTTTTATGTTTTTACATACATTTTATGTGCAACATTTTATTATCTTTCCCTTAAGGTTTCATTCCCCAGTGTTTCCCTTTGGGGATTCTTTGTGCCAGGGGTTACCAGTTCAGTCTGGGGACGTTGCCGTGGTTGTCGCCCTTCAGGGGCGGTTGGGGTCTGACTTTGCAGCTTGTGGAGTGGACCCCACTGCTGTCCCTGTTGGGGCGGGCACTGTGGCGAGCTGGCTCCTGGTATAAATAGATCCCCAAAATACTGTTTCTCCACAGCAGAGACAAGCCCAAGTTGTTGTTTTTTTTTTTTTCTTCTTTACGTATTAATTTCTTGTGGGATCATGTCTGTTTGTGTTTATGGAGGGAGGGGGGTGGGTGGAGGGTGGATTGTGTTTCTCTCTCTTTATTTGCTTATTTCTGTTTTTAACTGTACAACTTTTCGAGCTGTGCAAGCATGAGAAGCGCTCTTTTATAAATAAAGTCTGATTTGATTTGATATTTTGTCACCAGTCAAGCAGTCCACAGGTGGTTTTAGTTTGTAAAAGATTTTGGCTGTTTTGGCATTTACTGGAGTTTTTGAGATATTTTGGATTTACCGCTTTTATATTGGCATTATTCCAGCTATTTTGGATTATTTAAGCTTTTTTCAGTTTTTTAAGCTATTTTGTAGTTTAGCTAATTTTTCGATTTTATGCTAAATACTATGGCTAATTTAGACTTTTTTCTGCTTTTTTTTAGTTTAGCCAATATTTTAGCTAAATGCTAGCTGTTTTGTCTAATTTAGGCTTTATTTACGTTTTTAAGGTATTTTCTAGTGTAGCTAATATTTTAGCTGTTTTGGCTAAATTAGACATTTTACCAGTTTTTAAGGCTAATTTTGCAATTATGTAATATTTTTAGCTTGCCATCAGCTTCAGCGACTTTAGCTATCAACTCCAGCATTTTCTCAGCTGTCAGCTTCACCTTTTTATCTATTAGCTTCAGGGATTTCAGATTTCAACTTCATAATTTTCAGCTATCAGCTTCAGTGTTTTTAGCTATCAATTTCAGCATCTTCAGCTATCATCAGCACTAGCATCTTCAGCGGCCATATTCAGTTTACAGCATTCACACTAGCATTATCACAGATACTGCGAAATATTTAATTTGTCTAGTGTCACAAGCACAGCCCCTGCTGTCCCAGTTGCTCCCAGTTCTGCAGTGGCCGCTGCGGATGATGTAAAATTAGGCCTGAACCCTTTAACCACTGTTCTGGTTTTCCCCAGGTGTAACTTTGGTAAGAACGCTCACTCATTCTGCCCAGCCTGGTATGGCGGGAGACCATGGCTCGAATTTTCAGTAAAGCTCAATGCATGCTTTTGTTTCCCATGTCGTAAATTTGGGGGAAGCAATGAGATTTGGTTTTCACAAAATAAAGATTTAATAATTGGAAACTTACAAGGAATTCACAAAGTACGCATCAAGACAATGTCACATAAAATTACGAAATCCTAGTCTGAAATGTCCGAGAGAGGCCACAGGGGAAACCATTAGTATTCTAATAGGGCCCAAGCAAATTAAAAAGATAAATATCTATAAAAACAATTGGAAGAGTTGTTCTGTTCCTTGCAGTGAATAAACTTCCACTTTGTGGCAGTGTGGAATGATGATTTCAACTATTAACGCAAATTCAAGCAAAGCTGAACGTAACCTTTTCATTTAACTTTGACCAATCTACTGTGACAAAAGTCATGGGTAAATGGTAAATGGCGTATACTTGTATAGTGCTTTCTACCCTCCTTCGAAGGCCCAAAGCGCTTTACTGTCACAGACCCATTCACCCATTCACACACACATTCACACACTTGATGGGTGATGACGCAGCTTCACGACTGTTTCCCTTCCCTTTGTCGGTGCGCATTCAAGCGGCCACTTTCAATAAAAAAGTCTATGCAATCCAGCATAGAGCAGAATTTCGGACTTCTATGCGTAATAGACTCCATGGAACACTAACGAAACGAGTATGAAAGGATTTGTGATCATTTCAGTATTACATGTGATTGTTTAATGTATTGAATCCTTTCTGTTTGTAGGAAAACAGACGTAAGGGGTAAAAGGAAAACATACTTGGCCGTAAAATACCTTACATTGATTGTGGTAAGAAAAATAAAAATAAGAAAAAATTGTGACTTGTCTGTAGCTTGACTGAATCATTACATCCCTATTTCTGAGTTTTGCGTATTAATTGTTGATAGGTGAAGGCCTGCAGATGAGAGGCATGACGGTGGCTGAGTTTAAAACTTTGACAGGTTTCTGCCTGAAGTGAATTTCAAGTTAAGTCGGATCGATTCCTTGAGCCAAAACTCTGAAAAATGAAATTTAGTCCCATTGTTTGCCTGTCTGAAACAATCAGTCTGTGGGTTTCATGTGAACCACTGTGCATCCAATGAAAGCAAAATTCCTGCCCCGCTGGAAACGCAACAGCCGATAACCCACGACATTACATGGCGAAGTGTTGAGAAGCGATTCGAGATTTGGGATTTTTCAAGGCTCATGAGCTGATCCCCGAACCAAAGAAAAGGAAAAGGAGGCTGTTTTCCTAATGATCCTCTTTAAAATCACTCTCCATGAAGATATGGATGAGGAGATGACTGCTATGTTCAGACTAAATAAAAAAAAGGGAAAAAGAAGAAGCTCTACGAACACCATCACAGTGAGAAAAAGACAGTAATCCTTCCTGTCGGCTGAATTATGTATATTACCAAGTCTGCAGAAACCTGCAAGAGCAAGCCTCAGTGTTGTTATTAACAGCGATGTTGCTCCTGCAGGGATGTAAAGGCACCTCTGCAGTGTGAAAACCTTACATCAGAAAGATAAAATATATTGTCACAGCGAAGGTCAGGGTGTTCCGAGCTGCAGAAATAATACTTCCAACATATCAAAACACCTCTAAAGGAAGAGCTGCTGTCACTGTCTGAGAGTCGCCGTGGTAACAGAAGACCCTGAGGGGATTTGTGAAGCACCTTCGCTCTTATGCTACATGACACTTTCCACACAAGTACTCTTTTGACAATCCTGACATCATTGAACGGAATATTTGTTTGAAGTGTTTCAACAGAGTTACCTCCAGCCACAACATGAACTGACTATTGTCCTTTAGGCTGCTTTACATCATCCCACCTCCTCTGATTGCAACATGGATTCCAGCTACAGGTGCAATTGTTTGTTACAGCATAAATGCCTTTGTTGTAAAACCTCAACACTGATGTATTGATCGACTCTCCACTTTCATCTACTGTTCATTTTCTGGCTAATTTTAGCCTTTTTTTGTTTTTACTTTTTTATGTAAAGGAGAAAGAAGTACTTTTATGTCTCTATTGTTGTTGAATCGAACAGTTAAATTGGCAGTTTTGCTATCTTCGTTTCCTGACTAAGAATTTATGCACACACTTTGGTAGGCCTAAAGGCAGTAGTGCACTGCATATAAAGTGGACACGGAGAAATTGAAGAAATCACTCAAATCCTGCTGATTAGGTGGTAACAATTATCCTATTGTGTAGGAAGGCAGCACAAGGGTTCATAAAATGAGAGAGTCATAATTAGAGTCCTAACTACACCTACATACTCAGCCCAGCTTGTGCAGTTAAACCAATTAGATAGGCGTATGCTATACCGTGATGACCTGATAAAAGCTGCATTTTTTCTTTCAAGGCTGCAGAGAAACACAATGTATTAGCATTTTTAAAACTAATAATATACCAAAAAAACACCAGGATGCTGTCATAGTCACATGCTCCAGGGGTTGACGGCCCTTGTTTACCTCTACCATTGAATTGTTGGCCTTGGTGTGTCTGGAATTGTTCCTGCAGTGTGTTTGTGCAACAAATTCCCATTCCCAAGTAGTCACGTATCGACGATATGTCAAGGATCCCCTCCGCGCCACTTTTTGAAGATTTAGCTGTCCCCCAACTCGTCGTTTCTTACGTCCTTGCTGTTCCCATTAAATCAGGGGTCCTTAACCTCCAGGCTGTGAACCAGAACCAGTCCAGTACCGCTATGTGGATCACACTGGTACCCTAACCCAGGACCACACACTGTTCCCTATGCAGTACAAGAGGCGATACTAGACCCAAACTGGTACCAGATGCGATACCAAGCGTGAACCGTACGCGGTATCCAGTACTGGGTTAGGGTATCGGTACTGGACGCATCCCATGGGCCAGTCCACATCTGGTACTACGTCCCAAGGGTTGCAGATCCTTGATTTTACGAACAGCCAGCACGTCAAAAATCAACGAGTTGGGGATATCCAAAAAATAAATTACAATTAACTTCTTTTGTTTAGAGAAGAAACTCTGACGAGAGACACTCAGATTCATCCAATCACAAATGAGGATGCAGAAGACGTGGACCACCACAAATGCTTAGGGCAGGGGTCTGCAACCATTCGATTTGATTTCTCACTGACTACAACACGGTAGGAGTCACAAAGTCTTCCTTCACCCTTTAAAAAAATAAGACACTCATTTGTTGTTTTTTTCTTGCTATCATGTTGCATGAATAAAACACAAACGTTAAAAGAAAACAGCTTTTTTTTTACTTTTGAAAGAAGATTCTTTCAAAATAAAAGTGCAGCAAAAGCAGTACTAGCAATTTTAATGTCAGCAGTGATTAAATGAAAATAGTTAATTTCACTGTCGTTGGTGCCTCTCTGCCAGGAAATGTACATTTAACTAAACAAAATGAAATCCAAGCAAATTAAGTGAATCCTTACATATTTTTCAAACACACTTAAAGCGGCCCTACCATGAAAATTCTACTTTTTGAGGTTTTAAATGCATTATACTGTTCATTCCTCACTATAAAGAACCCCAAAGCGGCATTTTGATCTGTTCATGCATTTAAGAATAGTCCTTTAAAAACCTGCGCTGTCTGCAGCAGCCCCTCCCATACCCATTAAAACGAGCAGGTGAACACAAGCTGGCGTGAGCACGATGCCAACAGCTCTCTCCAGGAAGAGTCTGCTCTGATAGCTCTGCCTCCAGTCTAACACCAACACTCAATTTCTCCACAGAACTAGTAATGATCAGCAAAAGACTTTCATTTTAGATGCAGAATACTGAATATCTTCCAGTTGTCTCCTGTCTTCAATAAATTCCAGCTCAAACAGGTCTTAGTTATTTTAGACGCGTCGCTCCTTTAAGACCCCCCAATGGCCTAGCAATGGCCAGACCTACTAAAGGCAGATGTATCATATGTACATCCATCTTTGAAGAAGTTTGGATTATTTTCGTGGCAGAAATGCAGACGCGGATTTTGTCTGGGATGATGTCATGAAGGGGCAGTGAAGCCACAGGAAGCGGAAGGCAGAGCTTCAGGAATCGAGTCGTTTTACTTCTGGGTAGGAAAAAACTCACGACGTATAGCTAATATTTCATAAATAATTTATTTTTTTGTGGTCCACAGGTAATATATAATCATATATATGGATACAGTTTACACTGAAAGTATTAAGAAAATCATGGTATGGCTCCTTTAAAATGTCTTAATTTTTTTTTTTTTTAAATAGAAAATTAGTTTAATAATCCAGTGCGCCTCAATTCTTGTTTTGCTTATTGACATCCATTGATTTTTGTAGTTCAGGAAATGACACAAAATGTGCTAAATATTGTAGCTCAACTTGTGATACACACTGTCCTTCAGCTGTTTGTAAATTAGTTAAAGTTTACTTTTTTTCTCCTTCATTACTTTCTCACTTCTTACTTTACAGCTACTTTTTAACATATAGAAACTTTTATTTTTCTTTAATGAAAGAGCCACAATGGAGGGGTAAAAGAACCTCAGACCCCTGACTCATGGATACTCTTGAACAGTAGAATGGAGCAGGCATCAAACACCTATACTGTCTAGTAGAGCTGTCAAGCGATTAAAACATTTAATCGTGATTAATCGCATTGTCCAGAGTTAACTCGCGATTAATCGCAAATTTACATGTGGCCTTTTTTTTAGGAAAAAAATGTGTGGTTCGTGGAATTTAGCAGTTCTACATTAATTATGAAAACAAGAATGACAAAATTAATAGTTTTCATCAGAAATACTTTATTTTGTAACATTGTATTGAGATAAACTTTCTTAACAATAAAAGGCTGTAACATAAAATGCCTAACAAAAGCCCAAGTGCAAGTGAAGGGCATTTTAAATTCAAAACTTCAATCAACGTTCAGTAAAATAAAATAAAAAAAAATCAAAAATAACATTTCCATAACACTTTCATGTTCATTTTTTGTCAGGACCAAATCTTTTCCTCCTCTGCTGAACTACAGTAATAAATGAAATAGAGATTTATCATTTCCAATTAACTTTTGTTTTTTAAAACATTAAAGACTGAGAAAAGCGGGATACTCTGTGGATAGTTTGACAGTCTGTTACTGCCGCCGCGTTCTCTGGCTGCAGCTCGATGCTGCGACGTGTCCAGCGGAGCTCACGATGAATATGCCGGCAGACAGACGGCTATGCTGGGGCTGGATCACGCTTAAACCTCCAGAACATTTAAAACGTCCCCCGGTGCGCTTGCTGTCTGGAACGTCGGGGGTCCGCAGCTCTCGGGACGCGGCGCCGGACGCGAGCCGGTACCACCAGACGTGGTACTGGACGCGAACCGGAGCCGGGTTAGGGTGCAGGAGCTCTCCAGGTCCTAGCGCCGGGCCGGTTTTAGCTCAGAGGTTGGAGAGCCGCCTGTGATCTAGTGAGAGCAGCCGGTGAGTTAAAGGCGGGACGCCCGCGAGCGCGGTATGGAAAGGCACGTATGAGAAAGTCCGCGATTAATGCGTCAAAAAAATTGTCGGCGTCAAGCACACGTCAGATTAATGCGTTTTTAACGCGACAAATCTGACAGCCCTACTGTCTACAAACATGGCAGAGCAGGCTTTATTTTCTAGAGCAGTGTTTTTCAACCAGTGTGCTGCGGCACACTAGTGTGCCGTGAGAGATGGTCTGGTGTGCCGCCGTAAATTACCCATTTTCACATATCTAAAACATTTACCATCACTATGGTATCAGCTCTGTGTTCATCCAAACGGCCCTGATTTAACACTGGATAGTTTGGAATATGTAAGATGGTAAAATAAATATTTCTTTGATTCTCTAAATGACAAACAGAATGATATTACCGCGATCCAGCCGCAAAACTAGCCCCAAACTCAACTTTTAGAAAAGTCCCTCCCCTTTCAACTGTCTCCGCCAATCATTGTTGGAGGTTTGATCACATGTCATCAATCTGACCAATCAAAAGTGGTTAATGTTCTCACTTCCTTGTTTTGATTCGGCTCATAAAGTCTCTCAGTTCCAACTAAAATAACAGCTAAAGCTCGTGTTTAGCGGTGTAGCTTCCAGCGGGATCCGACGTCAGACAGTTTAAAAAGTGAACAAAAGAATGAAGCTCAGAAACGACAATATGCCGGCATCTGCGTGAGTTTATGCACTACAGCCCCCATGATGCATTGGGTTAAGTGCGCGCGCTGAGCGCTGGGTGGAGGGGGAGGGGCTTACACGTTCAGCAGCGCAAGAGCCAAATAGGGAGAGAGATAGAGAGAAAACATCAACACAAAATGTAAAGAAAAAGAAGATAAAAACTGGAATCATTTGACTTTTCTTGATAGTATGAAGGAACAGTCTGCAGGAAATATTCTATATGTATATATATTCTGTATATATTTATGGCTCCACAATCAACCTGTCCAGACACCTGAGAACTGAGAGAATCTTCTCTAAAACAGAGCAGATCATCACTGAGAGAAGAAACAGATGACATCCTCAAAGCTGAAACTCTTTTGTCTTTCTTAATGTCAATGTGAATAAAAGTCTTGATTTAGTGGTTTTTGCACAATTGAATTTGTATTTGGGTTGTTGTTTGCTGAGTTTTGTGTTGTGCACTTCAAATGTGTTTAAAAAGAAAAAAGCTTAAAATGAGTAGAGTTAAGAACTGAATATATAATAGTTAGTTCTTTTACCATTAATGTTGTATCTGAAAGGGATAAATAACAGCATATACATAATTTACACTTCATATTAATAAAAACATATTTACATCATGGATTTTGTGCATAATCTTATCTAGTAGTTTGTAATGAATCAAACAAAGCAAACATCAACCTAAAAAGCCATTTGGTAGCCGAAAGAGCCGCTGTTTTAGGAAAACGAATGCAGAAGAATTTAATTTTGAGCCAGAATTCTCATGTGGAGGGAAACAAGAAAACAACCTTGTTTTTACTTTGTCTGATAGTTTTAGAAGTATTTAAAAAAGAGGGAAAAAAACATTCATAAAAACTGATTATTTAGAAGTATTTTATTTTTTATTTTTTTTAATGATTCATCAACGATAATAAATGTAAACTGTTTTGACGAGATTTACGTTTACCTTGAGCAAATTGATTAATGATGCTTCCCACTTATATAAAACAATGCACACTAGATTGTGGAGGGACTGTACATCAATACAGACTATTTTTTTTACCTTTTTGGATGCTAGTGTGCCATGGGATTTTTTTCATGGCAAAAGTGTGCCTTGGCTCAAAAAAGGTTGAAAACCACTGTTCTAGAGAAACTCTGATTCTTAACATTTCCAATAAGATTCCTGAACGACTTTACCATTGTGTTGTGGTGAGTGCACTCTATTGCTTAGTCTAACGAGGCATCACCAGGGATGAGGAAATAAAAAGAGGATCATCCATAAGGCAGAGCAAATAACAGGACATTGGACAGGCTGGAGACGGTGAAAGACAATCACAAAAAAACTCCTAACTGTTGTAGATTTTCCATGATAGTACTGAAGAGAACCAGCAGAGCTCATTCTCCAACAGACTTTTACAACTCTAGAGCCACAAAGAGCAATTGAGGCTGTAGTACTTACCGTATGCCATCCGACTATGCAATGACCCCTTTTGGTAACCATTGTTTGCGGAAATGGAAATGGGACTGTCATTGCAGTATTGCTGAATGGGCAGTATTTATCACAAGTGTCTATTTATGCTAATGCTGAGAATTTGCACATTTGTTTTTATGTAAACAATTTACATATTTACACATCTGTGTCAGATTTTGATCTCTCCTTATGTCACCTGTTCTTCCCTACTGCTATTCTTTGATAACGTTTATCTCTTGGCCGCTGTGAATAAAAATTACCTGCACAGGATTAATAAAGTACACTCTACTCTATTTTAATCGTTTCATTTACTTCTCTTTGCATACTTTTTTAATCCTACTAAAATAGGATGCTATAAAGCCCAATATAACAAATAGTTGAAATAAAAATAAAAAAATTGGGGGGATATAAGATGTTTTTTTAACAAAAGAGAGAGAGAGATGAATAGTATTTTAATTTGTTGTGATAAATCATTTTAGTGAA
This sequence comes from Oryzias melastigma, assembly GCF_002922805.2. Classification (NCBI taxonomy): domain Eukaryota; kingdom Metazoa; phylum Chordata; class Actinopteri; order Beloniformes; family Adrianichthyidae; genus Oryzias; species Oryzias melastigma. The sequence continues at coordinate 22,137 of NW_023416928.1, read as the reverse complement.
ACATAGTATCAATTATGACATGTTTGCAAAAAATGTTAGGATGCAAAAATATTTACATATTGAAATTAATCCACTGTCTCATATTTAATATGCACAAGGCATCATAAAGAATTACAATCCATCTTTATTTTTTATTATTTCAAGACAGCAAATATTAATTGAGCGATGAATAACTATAGATGAGTTTTTCTTACCATAAAGTTATGAAAATTAACTAACATTTTCCCACCAAAAGTGTTTTTGAGATTTCATGGAAGCAGCCATTTTGAAATGGGCGGGAAAAGCCTGTCCACTGCCCCTAGTGGGGTGATGATGAACTACGAGGAAGAAAAACATGAACCAAGTTGCATAAAATGTTTTTTTTTAAGTTAAAAAAATCTTGCTAATGAGATAGGGGTCTCAGAAATGCTTGCATCAAATGGGATATAAGCAGTTAGCGCATTACTATTATATTGTAATTGATTCATTAACCAGTGGAGATCCATATTTGTGTATCAGAATTGTGTTTCTGACCTTTTATCTAAAAAAGAATTAATAAGATGAGTACAAAATCTAAATAGAGCAACTGAACATAAGTGCCCAGAGACCCCTGGGGGGCTTGAGTTCATGAAAATAACATTTCAAGTAATTTATGGGGAAAAGAAAAACCTCAGACTTTGGAGGAGATGAGTGACACAATATAAATATACATATAGAGATGAAAGTTCCCTTTATGTGTGCTTTTAGATTTATGTTTTGTCTTTTGTTGCTCTTAAAATGTAAAATGGTAACTGACTCAATTTTTTTTACATTTCTAGATTAATTTCAGTGTAAAACAGCAAAATGCTACCAAATCAATTTTAAGCTGGTAAAGATTAGATTTATTTTATTTATTTATTTATTTGATTGCATTTTATTTGACTGTTTTAGCGTAGCATTGTAACGATAACTATTTTACGCTACCAGGGAAGATATAAGATGGAATAAAATAATGACATATTTAGGTATAGTGTCAATGATTTTGTCATTCCTAACTCAAAGCTATAAAACATGCATCTAAAAATACAAAAAATAGATACATATTGCATGCATTAAAAAATGAAAGATACTTGTAATTTGAAATATGAGAAACTTTGATAATTGCAATACACGTTTATGGTAACAATTTATAATAAGATTCCTTAACAAGCTTTATTAACAAACATTAGAGTGTTTATAAGGTGTTAGTAAGGCATTTCTTCGCACAATAACCCAAATAAAGTTTATTAAGATACTTGTTAAGTTTCATTAATATCTACAGAGACCATTATCTACAAAGGTCATATTAATAAACTGTTTACAAGCTTAACAAATGTGTTAACTATCTTTGTCAACATAATATTAAGTGTTTTGCTCTTCTAAAGTTTATCAAAGTTTATTTGTAAAAATTTCCTGTGGTTCCATTATTTCTGTTAAATAGATGAAAAAACAGGAAGTTCAGGAAGTTATTCTCTAAAAATGTTTATTCCTGTGTTCTGATAATAAGACATAAGTGGTGTGATTAAAACTGATATTGATTGCTAAAGAAAAGATAATTTCCCTAATGTATTTTTGATTGTAGGGGGGAAAAAGAATAAAAATTATCGACGTGTGACAACACAAAAACAAGTGGAAATAGTTGTGAGGATTATTTTTGTTGGACCCACACAATGTGACTGCAGTTGTCCTGAACTTGTTGGACTCAATGGTAGCTCCTTTTTTTTTTTTTAAGGAGGTAGACGTTCCTTGTGAAGCATCGACTTGCTTCTTGCTTTTGCTTTTTTCTTCTTGGAGCAGAGCTTGTAAATGAATCCTGAATATTTACCCTCACAGAAGTTTCTTTATTTATTCTTTAACATGACAAAAATGCATGCTGTTCACACTAATTGTTACCAATGGGATACTTACTACCTCTAATTCTTGCAGTAATGAGCACATCCCATTTCGTGGAATGAGATTATCGTGGGGTAATTACTTTCAAACGTTGATATCTCGCGGCGTGGTTGGGAATCGAGGGTGTGTGGAGTTTTTTACTTTAATATGCTCAGTCATGCCTTTGTGTATAGATCCTCACCTCTGGCTGGATTTCCTCGTTGAGGCCATGGAATTTTAAACATGTTTGGTTCATCTGAGGATTTATGGGCCACAAGTGCTGCTCTTTAAGATCAATCTCTTCGATGCACTACAATAATTCATTGACCTTAGCTCTCCCACAGGCTTATTCCGTCTTCCACTAGCAGATCATCAGAGCTGTGCAGTTAGTGCCAAAGCGAAATAGTCCGCAGTTGGCAGGAATTTATTGTTGTGCATGGAGAACAGAAATAAAACGTTTCTGACAGCAGACATTAACTGTGTGATGACTTTTTGAGTAAAAATAAAATGCCATTCATGATGCTTCTAAATGCACAAAAATGAAGCACTGGCAATCAGAGAAAGATGCAAATGAAAATGAAATATTGGAAATCAAAGTTAGTGTCTAACCTTCAGAGTGTGAACGTTTTTCGCTTTTATTTACATATATTTGTAGGGAATTGGAACCAGCTTAATAAAATCATTACTTTTTTTTTTTTAACCTGCCATTTCAAAGTTATTTAAAGAATCTAATTAGTTTGAATAGTCATTTTGCAATGTGGGATCTGTGCCCAGATGTAAAATTAAAACACATTGATTATACACAGTTTTATCATTTGTTTTCCACAGGAAAAAACACCCCTTGACAACACAAGCGCTGATAATTGTTTAACAGTCAGAGGTAAGTATAAACCACTTACCAAGTGGTTTATACTTATATTTATATGGTTGATATTTTACTCTTTTGAAGGAAAACTATTTGTTTTGGATGGAGAGAAATAAGTATCACTCTGATTTGTGTGTCTGTAGTTCTTAATTTGTGCTTAACTTTCAAATTGTGCTTGTGTAATTGTAATTGAAACTTATACATTTTGTGCCTATGTGCAAAATTATGAAATACAAAATAATACAAAATACTATTTACACATGCCCAAATTAAAATGACTACAGCTTGAGAGTAACTTCAAACTCAAATCTTTATAATGACGCACACACAAAACCACATTTACCCTCAAAACTGAGGAGAGACTTTTTCACGTGTCCAAGATTTGTCTGTAAGTGATGCATTCAAATGGTGATAGAATCTGGGTCATCAGAGTTTTCCTATCAACCGTTTTAAACTTAAATTTTGAATATTATTATTTAGTGAAACTTGATATTTTCCCACTTTTTAAAACAGATGTACCCTATAATTGATATAAAAAGTATAAATAAGCATTTTTAAAAGACTTATGTCTTTCAAAATGTTTTTATTTTTCAGAACTGATCACTTCCCCTCTGCAGCTGCAGAGGGAAAACTGTTGAGATGAAGCAACCCCACCCCCCATTCCCATCACCCATACATGAAAGCTCTCTGTTTACGTACTCTCCTGCTAGCTGACAGCCCCTCACACCCTCTACATGACATTTGTAATGCAACAGAAATGGTGAACAATACAGGAGCTATCCAGCTGTACAGTTCTGATCCAGATTCCAGCTCAGACGAGGAAAACAAAGACGTTCATGGATCTATTTGTCTGCAAGTGGATGACCAGAATGGAGCAGAGAGCTTGAGGTATATAATTTATCTTACAAATGTTCTTTTATTCAAACATCTTTTTTTCTGCTCCTGATTCACAAGGATTTGAATAAAAATACATAGAAATGCACGTTTGAGCTTTATTTTCTTTATGTTCTCAATCATCAGAAAAAAATGATGTTAAAAACACCCAAAACATGATTTTTTATCAGAGTGGATTTTTAACCTATTATAGGAAAACGGTTTGGTTAGAACTAACAAGCTTATTGGAACTAATTTCCTGTTAAAAAAAAAATAAATAAATAAATGAATATACTTTCTATTGCAAAAGGTTAAATAATATAACACCTTTTATAAAAGTGCAAATTGAAAATGGTTGTTGAGGATCATTTTCTTAAAAAGAAAAACAACTGCATTATATTATAAGTGTTTGTTGCTGAATTGAACTGTTTCACACCAAACTGCTTGTGTCAAGTTTTTTCAAAAAAGACGAGGACACAAACTTTTATTTTGGTATTCGCATAGCCTCGAGTTGAATGACAAACAGTTGCACCTTTATAAAGGTCAAGAAACTTTAAAACAATGCTTTTAGGAGGTAAACCAAGCATAAAGAGTACATGCCATCACCAACGCTATCAGTGTGCAGAGAAAAGGCTCAAAGCGTTGAGAGCAATAAGAGCACAGTTCAAAGGGAAGTCAGGAGGTTAAGGTTCAGGGCAACAATGTCAGATTTCTGTACCCCCACAACTGAAAACAACTCAAATGAAATATTTAAATGAATTGTAGACACTGAAATCCTTTGTGCACTAAGTGTTACAGGAAACTGCCTGATGTTTACCCTTACATATAGTTTCAACCATCTTGTCGGTAAATCCAGATTGTAAAATTACATTTTCTGCTCATGTTGGTTTACAGTTGTATTTTAACAGTTGACTTTTCTCTAATTGGTTTGCTGATACTTCTGTTTTCATTTTTCCTCTGATTCATGGTCCCTTTTTTCTTTCTATCTTAACAATCCCAACTCTCAGTTGTGCTACCAGCTCAATCTGAGCAGTCGGTTTGACAGTAGACATGACATTTATGTGAACAGACACGCTGCAGGGGAAGTAGCTGTGAGGCAGCCGTCTGTTCCTAAATGTGCAACGGCACTGAAAGGTTGTTAATGTGTTTAGACATCAGACTGGAATGTAACAGTACACATTAATAAAGTGGATGACATTTATACATTTCTCACCTTATCTGCTTGGGTAACAGCAAACGCTATTTAATTCTGCTTTGTGAGTCTTGTGCAGACTGCACTCTCCTTGTGTTGAGCTTGTGGATATATATTACTGGATTAGGAATCACATGACACAGGACGTGACACACATTACTATGCATTGAGTGAAGAACTGATGAGGTCCGAAAAAGTACGCAAATAATAAAAAAACAGATTTTTTTTTTTTTAATTAACCGCAAAAAGCATGAAAACAAGATATTGAGAGAAATCATTACAGGATAGGAATCTAATTCTAACAGAGACAAATCAGGTTGGGAAGCGTGAAGGGTGTGCTAGCAAGTAGCTTGCTAGTTTGGTTTATTGTCGATATGTATCTATCTATAAATAAATAAATATAAAATAATACTCCAGTTCTCCAGTGCTCCAGCCAAACACAAGCATGAGGGCATCAGAGAACACCCAGAGTGGTCAGGGTCCAGGCCAGGGTCAGGGCAGGGTCAGGGCAGGCGGCAAGCAATCAGAGTCGAAGACAAAGTCAGATGAAACAGAAGATCAGGTCAGGATGAGAACGCTCAGTGATGCAAGCAAAGCGGCACAAACAAGACTTTTATTCAGTGCGAAGCAGAACTCAATGCGCTTGACTAAATACTGCTAGCAGTGACAGCAGGGGCTGATGGGAAATGAGGTGTGGAAAGCCAGGAGGTGCTCGCACCCAGGTGATGGATCCTGCTGGTGGCCAGAGGTGCAGAGAGGAGACTGATTCATTTAGAAAAAAGAAAAAAAAAATAGCATGTATCCAAACTCTGCTAAAATCCAGAGCATTGGATGGTACCGCACTATACAGACTTTTACGGGTTAGGAAGTGTTGAACGAATTCAGAAATAGCCTTACAGTGTCACTAGGTTGGCCTCGGAGTAGTAGGTTTCCACATGCTATATGGATGATACTAAAATGACTGCACTGCATTATGGGATGTCTTAAACATACATAGAACATGAATTAGCCCTTTTAAATGTTAATTCTTCCAGATATGCTTAAGCATAGGCTTTGGGTTTGACTCATGTGACTTCTAACTAAAGGAACCAAACCCAGCCAGCGATTTATTCATCATTCCTGCATTTAAAAAACAAGACATCTTTAAAACCTTGATTTTTAAATCTGCTTATGAGTTCTCATATGAATCATTTCAATCATTTCAGTAGTTTCATCTGATTATTTAACTTCTTTATATCACTAAGACAACTACATCGATGCTGCATAAGCAAGAATCCTGTCTAATCCTTCAACAGTCTTTTCATGCAGGACCTCTGAATGAAGATATAACAGATGTCACATACTAAACTGTTGGATATTAAAACTACTAAACAACCTTTTTTAACTATAGATAGAAAGATAGCTAGCAGGCATTTAAAACCCTCTAAGCAGTCTAATATTTGTCAGGAGCAGAATTAAAATCTCTGAAATCTTTAGATTTGATCTGACAATGCAAATGAATCTTGCTGTAATGGCCCGAGTACTGTCAGGCCTCTCAGAGGGTGACAGCACGTGACAGTGAAGCAGGCGAGATCACTCCACTGCTCTCCAGCTGATTAACTGTCGAACAACAATCACTATGCAGCGGCGGGTAGGCTCTTTTATGTGTTGAGCTTTAAAACAAATCTTTTCCCCATGATGGGAATCATGACAGAAATGATGAGGCCTGTGTTAGTGTGAGTGTGCACCTCAGTGTGTCTGTTAGTGCCTTTGTTTTCTCGTTAGCTTTTACTACGTTGATTAAATGAGCGCTACAGCCATGAATATCCACACACTAACGTCCATACATAACACTCAGAAAAAGTCTCCAAAAGAGCAACAGTAGTGGTGATAATTAAAGAGCTGCTATAAGCTCCATGTGCAAAATTAAACAATTCCATAACAAATGAAAGATTTTCATAATTTTGGGTTATTAATTAAAATGTCCAAACAAACGGAAGAGAGAGGGAAAAAAGAATGTTTTCACCTCTGTGTTCCCCACCATCTGTGATCCTTGAGTCCTTTCTAGCAAAGCACATGTAATTTATTCACCCACCATTTTTAATGAGATCACCGAACCAGCTCACTTTAATCTGACATTAATTAGGTTTTAATTGGCCTGATGAAAGGCTCTGCCAAAATATTATGGGTAAGGTTTAAAGTCTCTAGTGACTTGAAATGCCTTTTTTAAACCCACATTCACGTTAAGAGTCTTTACCACAGGCTAGAACTCCTGCGGTGTTTCAGGGCAGAAAAAGGACTCAGTGATATTGAAATGCAGCCCAGCTTCTCTGCTGTTGACCTTGATGTTTGGTGTGGTGCAGTTGCTGGTGCAATTACTGCATGACGTGGCATGACAATCAACAGTTCTTGCAGGTGGCACTGTCACCTTGACAATGTATGTTCTCCTGTGCGTTTTTTACAAAGTCAAATTTGGAGTTCACAATACACGTGATACAGTTATTTTTGAATTTTATTACATAATCAGTTTACAGTTTTTCACAAATTGATTTTCAGCTCCTATATTTTTGGGAGTATAAGTTTCTTTTTTTGTACAGTTTGCTAGGTGTGAGACTAATATGGGATTTAAAAAAATACATAGGCTATGTCAGGGGTGCCAAACTCAATCACACAAGGGGCCAAAATCCAAAACACACCTTAGGTCACGGGCTGAACAGTATAAACATTTATTGAACACTCTGAAACTATTTTTTTAAACTTTAAAACCGTAACTTTGAAGCTTAAAATGAACTAGATATATAGCATTACCTGCAATAATGCTAGTGTGAATGCTGTAGGCTGAATTTGGCCACTAATTATGGCAATGCTGATAGCTGAAAACGCTTAAGTTGATAGCCAGGTAAAATATCAGCTAAATTAGCTCAAAAAATTAAAAAAAAAAAAAACAACAACAACAAAAAAGCCAAAACAGCTACCATCTAGCCGAAAAAATAGCCGAAAACATTTAAGTAAATGCCAAAAGAATCCAAAAAGCTATCAGAATGCACATTTTTACAACTTTAAAACCATAACTTTTTACATATAAATGAACAATAAAAAGGCAGGAATATGATTCAGAATAAATCAACTTAAACCTTAAATAACTTTCAATATTTTACTCCACATAAAAAATATTTTGTCAAAGTTATACAAGTTAGAAATGAGCACAAGATAACATCAGGCTATTAATAACAATAAAGTAAAATGATCTGGAGGGCCAGATCCGGCCCCCGGGCCTAGACTTTGACATGTACCATGTCCAAATTCCTATATTAATCTTTAACTACTAAAAAACTACACAGTGGATTCTATTTTTTATCTTTTTTTATGCATCAAGAAAATATTAAGACATTTTTTTAATTTTTAAATCATCCTTCCCGTCTTCTGACTATTATGGGGCAGCAGTTTGTCAAACTGTACAATAGAGAGATGGAAATACTTTAGACCATAGAAAACAATCACCCACAGAAAATACCTTACCTCTGGAACTTAGATCAGACAAAAGCCATCCTGACACGTTGAAACGCGCACCACCATTTTGAAACCAGACGGCAGTGATTGGTCCAAGTCGATCTAAGTTACTTTTTTAGAAGAACTACTATCACCAATCAGAAGTGAGCTTGCTCGAAGTCCGACCCCCTTCCACTGAAAGCGGCTGAGAAGCTGTCAATCAAGCGTTGGAGGCGGGGCCAGCAGGCCCCACTTATACTGAGGTATCTTTAGAATCTGTTAGTGGGTGCACACATTAAAAGTTTACCTATATTCCAGTGAGAACACTCTTTCTTTGTTTATAATACTTTTTGTTAAGAGCTTTATTCACTTCCTGGTTTCCAGTGGACCCCATTATGATTTAGTTGACTTAGACAGGCCTGTTCTAAATTAAAAAGTAATATTTCTGTTTGAATTGTTTGTTTGAATGTTATTGTTGGTTTGTGAGTGTCTCTCTTTCTACAGTTTGGTGTATGAAAACTGTTTTGCCTTTATTTGTTTTTATTATATCTGTTAAAAATGTATTTATTTGATTGCTAATTGGGTTGACCTGGTGAGGAGGAGGAGGTCCAGCTATAAAAGGACCCCTGTCTCTATTGGTGGGGGTGTGTTGTTGCTCTTGCCAGCTATGTCGTGAATTGGTTTATGTGAGCTAAAAGACATAAAGAAAGAAAAGTACAACTTGTAGTGTGGACAGCAGTTTTGTACACTTTACATTTGGTCAGTTTATAACTTGCGATAAAGAAAAAAAATATCTTTAAAAAATTAGGATTTGAAAGATGTTAAGAAGAAGGTATCAAAGTAAGAATGGTTATTCTGACGAATGATTGAATACATTCTGAGGATTCTGGTGTTTTTGTAGAGCTCCTGATAAACAGACAAAGCTTCTTTGTAGGGATAAGGTTAAAAACATTTAATAGTTTCTCCAATACGTGCGTCCAGTTTAAGGGCACAGTTTTAGATAACTGTTGAAGCAGCAACTTTGACATGAAAAATGCGTTCAGTGTAAACGCAGGATTACATTTTCTCCCAAAAGTGTGACATATATGATTTTTAAAATGCATTGTTTCCTGCTGTGACTAATACCCCACGCTAATATGCTTCCAGAGTCGTCAGTTTATGTATTTATTTTCCAGAAGTAACTTTATCTTTTGTGGTGCTGCTGTTTCTCAGCTGCATCCTTCAGCAGACATTCATAATTCCCCCTGGTTGGTGAACTCATCTGAGCACTCACTGCCCTGCAGCTTGTTGTTTTGGGGGGTGAGTTGTAGGACAGCACGGGTTGTGATCATGTAAAGCTGGCACATCTGCTCCTGTCACAGGTGTCACAGGAAGCAGCTTGTCTGTTCGCAGCAGGCCAGAGACGAGTGTTGGATTCAACAGCCCCCCCAAGCTGCAACAGAGCTCAGAAAGTGGGAGCAACAGAGATGGCCCGAGGCACAACACCAGCTGCAGTAGGCAGTTTTCCGAGGAGGGGGTGTCTCCCAAAACAATCTGAAAATGTGACATTGTCCTGCCAGATGAACATTAATGATTCAAACCAGTAAAGTCATTTTAATGCTAACTCCTGGTTATCTCATAGCTTTTTCAGCTCTAATAAGAGGAAAACTGAAATTGTTTTTGGTTCCAGTATTTCTCTCATTATTGGAGATAATAAATCACATCCGATCCAGTCATCAAAGTTGGCATCACCAGTAAACAAATGTAAACTCAATAAAAGATAAAATAAATAAATAAATAAAAGAAACTAAAGGGGGTTTTAATTGTTTGGGATTTTAGACAAAAAATGAGCACGTACCACGCCATGACACACTTTCAGATTGTAGTGGATCATCTTTTACCAGGAACCAGAAAACAAAACACACAACACTTAAATTAATTTCATGTTAAGTTTTTTTGTTGTTGTAGTGATTTCAGAGGTTTTGCTGTCAGAATGTCTGAAGTCGAGCGTCAACTTCAACTTTTCTAAACCGAGACTCGGAATTTCTTTTAAGCAAGTGTTTCTAGTGGCATCTAGTCATAAATGGATAACAAATGTTCATATATAAAAGATAAAAACGAGCAAAGTCCACCTACATGAGCTTCCAAAGAAAAAATTGTGAGTTTTCATAATGTATTCAAAACCAATGGTACAGATTTTTTTAAGAGGGTACTTTGATAACATAGATGTTTGTCCGTATAGATAATTGTAATGTGAGACACTACACATTATTTGGTGCTTAAATGATTTAAAGCTTTGGATTAAAAGTTAATGAGAGAACAAATTAAGTCTGGGAAGAGATTATAGAAGCTGCGTGTCCTCCAGTTCTCAGTACCTGCTCTGCATGAAGACAGGTGAACAAAAAGAAATAGCAAGTCTGATTAAAAATCATTAATAATACGGGAAACAGGCTTGGTTTATTTTAGAGTCCAACACTGCAAAAAGAATACTAC